>NC_057736.1:11645030-11682952 GCF_004010195.1 Chiloscyllium plagiosum | reverse complement strand
CTGCGCTTCTCCAGCAACACATTTCCATCTCTGATCTCCAGCATCTGCAGACCTCATTTTCTCTTTAATGAACACAGACCCAGGCAGCCTACAGAATAGTTTGATCAAACAGAGGCATAACTTTAATGTCAGGTTCTGTGCCTTCCATGAGCCATTATTAGTGAGAATTGCAGTTTCAAGTTGTAATGTGACTGTCACTTTTTTCTGGAGAAGGAAGAGGAAACGGTTGGAGGGACGTTTTCTAACGCTTTATTAGCTTGTTATTTTTGAGAATTGAGCCAATGAGTCATCTAGTTTTCCTGCAGAAACACAATGTGAGCTTTTGTTTTTGTTATATTACTTGTTTAATTCTTGAGGTTGGAACCCCTCTTTTGACCTTTTCACTTATTGTATATATTTGCATAAAGGTTGGGGTTCTAAGACCAAGTATTAATTCAAAAAGTAAGGGATTGACTTTTTGCAGGGGTTAAAATCCACCTTCAAGTGTCAGCTAATTTCAGCAGCATTGTTGCCAAGGTGTGATCTCAACAGTCGCACATGAGAAGACATTTTTTCTTTATGTAATTCTCCTGATTGGAAATTCCAAGCTCTCCTCTGTCATATTTTAAAGCCACCTTTATTTATACATCATGTTGCATGAATATGGTTGACCACTCCTCTTAGGATTTACTGCTTTGGGAATGTTTTCTCAAATATCACATTGGCTTAAGCTCAGTCCAAACAGTCATTAACGAGACCACAATTGTGAGTCTATACTTTCCATGGCTGGTTCTCTACACTGACACCATTTTCTCTCTGTGTTTGATTGGTTCAAATGTCAAAATTCAAAGAATCACGCCTATGTTCTTAATGCAAGCCAAAGTACATCCATTCTTTTGCCGAAGTTCAATTATAGTCTGGTGAAATGTGATAGACTAATTATTTAATTCTGTTGGGGGTCTCTAGAATATCTTGGTCCTCAGTACAAAATTGCTTCTTTTCATAAACCTATTATATCATTCAGGAATAGTTTTGAAACCTGTAATACCTACTGTTCTTGTCTGTTTCAGCACAAAGACTCAGACGGATCTTCAAGAAACTGAGAGTATATTCTGGTGATATTCATCGCTGTACATTGTAACCTTGTCTTCCAACTGTGGTCACATGCTAGGATTCTTCTATTTGCACTTTTATTAGATTTTATTGATTTATTTTAATTTTTTTGACCTATTTTCCCTGGAGCATCGGAGGCTGAGGGGTGACCTTACAGAGGTTTACAAAATTACGAGAGACATGAATAGGGTAAATAGACAAGGTCTTTTCCCCGGGGTAGGGGAGTCCAAAACTAGAGGGCATAGGTTTAAGGTGAGAGGGGAATGATTTAAAAGGGACCTAAAGGGCAATCTTTTCATGCAGATGATGGTGCATGTATGGAATGAGCTGCCAGAGGAAGTGGTGGAGGCTGGTAGAATTACATTTAAAAAGCATCTGGATGATTACATGAATAGGAAGGGTTTAGAGGGATATGGGCCAAATGGTGGCAAATGGGATTAGATTCATTTAGGATATCTGGTTGGCGTGGGTGGGTGGACTGAATGGTCTCTTTCTGTGCTGTACCGCTCTATGACTCTATTCTTGGACATCAGCCGAAATAGAGGTAATAGCAATATCAGATCTTTTGTATACTTCCTTTTCTTGTATTCACTCAAGGGACGTGGGTGTCACTGGCTTTATTTATTGACTGTCCCTAGTAGCCCTTGAATAGGTGGTGGTGAACTGCTTTCTTGAAGTCCACGTGCTCAGGGTTGACCCACAAAGCCCTTAGGCAGGTAATTCCAGGATTTCAGTGACAGTGAAGGAACGGCGGTATATTTCCAAGTTAGAATGGTGAGTTGCTTCGAGAGGAATTGGCCAACGTTGGTGTTCCCATGTATCTGCTGCCCTTGCCCTTCTAGGTGGAAGTGGTCATAGGTTGGAAGGTGCTGTTTCAGAAGCTTTTCAAATATCTTGAATTCCTTACTTCCTGCACGATTATTTGATTGATCTGCAATCTCATTGATTTTAAGTTGAAATGGAGCTGTGCACCCGTGGGTCTTGCTTGATACCATTTGCCCCCTTCGAGAGGTGGTTCAGCAGGAAAACAATGTTCAGTGAGGGGATAGTCTTAAAATGATGCGTTGATGTGTGTAGTAGACACAAGAAGCTGAATGACCCTATCGATGGTGCACTGACCAGCAATTCTGTCAGTGAGTAGCTTTGCACTCGGTCAAATTTCACCTCAGTGGCAAACAGCCGGTAAGTGGAAAGAGATTGGAATTTTTTGGTCAAAAGTTAAGGGTTGACTTTACATGAGATCCACCGTTATTGTACACAGTTGGCCAGGTCCAAAAACAAGACCAAGTTAAAGCTGAACCACATCAGGTCATCCCAGGCAGCAGTTAAAGAATGTCAGAAATGTGAGCCGATGAGTAAGGGTGAGCCAGATGGAGAAGGGGGTTCAGTTGGGCTGGGGCTGAGGAGGGTAGTCAGGACCAAAACTATAGAGGTAGTTGGGGCTAAGTGGAGAATAGGGAGAGTGCGAGAGGTAAGTCATTATTACAGCCAGGGTCATGGCTTGAATAAGTCGAGTCCAACAGAGAGTCAGTTGTGGGAGGTGGGGCTGGTTTGGGGTGGAATTAGGGTCGTGGAGTTCCCAGGACAGGCCATGGAGAGAAATGGGAGTCTGAAACCCCCACGGTTACAAGTAAATTTGTAATTGATCCAGGTTATTTTTCTTTAATTCACTCATGGGATGAGTGTGTCATTGGCTGTGCCAGCATTTATTGCCCATCCCTAATTTCTCAAATGGCAGCTAACAGTCAACCACATTGCTGTGGGTCTGGAGTCACATGTAGTCCAGACCAGGTAAGGATGGCAGTTTCCTTCCCTAAAGGATATTCGTCATCCAGACAATCACAATGGCTTCATGATCATCATTAGACTCATAATTTCAGATTTTTATCGAATTCAAATGCCACCCTCTACCATGATAGAATTTGAACCTTGGGTCCTCAGAACATTACCAGGGTCTCTGGACTAACAGTCTAGTGATAATACTGCAAGGCCACGGCCTCCTCTAATATTGTGCGTTCTCTCTGAGTACACTATATAACACAGATATAATCAAGGGAAAGAGATAGGAAATAGTGTTATTGACTGACAGAGGGAAGGAGCAACTGTAATCACTGCACCACCTGAAAACCACTGATGGAAAGAAACAAATTCACTCAACTCAGAGGAGTTTAAGGATGGATCAATGATCAAAAAAGATGAAACACCAGCAATCTCCTGGCTGTAAGAGTATTCTGATGATCAAAGTTAGAGATCAGAGCTGAAGATTTGCCGTCCAATGTGAAAAGAGGAGATCACCTGATTTTATCCAAATGTCTACTGCAAGAATATACTTCCTGTGGTATTCCCCACACTCATCCCTCATGTGTAAAACCCACAAATGGCAATGTTGGGTGGACCGAGAGATGTCGAAAAATCCACAAAAATAAATCAATAAATGCATTACAGTTTGAAAATGTTGAAGATAGGGTTATAAGCTTTCAAATTAAAGAATCAATGTCTGTGAACAGAAATTCTCCCCAAACATTTCCATTATCTCTGGAAGTCCAGTTGCTGATGATGGATGAGACACAGTGATTAGATCAATCCTTGTATGTGTGTGACTGCATGCCTCATAGACACAGACCGGGTGAACAACATCAAATACATCACTTATGATTGACAGCCCATGGATTCCAATTGAGGCTCAATAATTTTATTTTAAGTATCATTGATTTTTCAGGTCTAAACCCTATATCATTCACAGCATGCATGTCAGTCTGACATAGCCTCAAATTTCAATAACATCTAAATGCCTCCCACCCAAACAGAAACCTAACATGCCCTCAGCCACAGAAATATACAAAGAATAATGTCATTATTGTACATCACCAAATGAAATTTATCAGATCAGAAAGGTAAAAATAGTGGAAAAGTAGGAACATTTATTTTGTTGGATTTGCTAAAAGTGTCACACGAAAGAGTTTTGGATAGTGCCTGGCAGGCACATTACTCAAGCTGAAACCCAGCAGGAATATTTTACTGCTATCATCTATTATTCTGATCCCATAAGGAACGGGGACACTAAGGTCAAAGAGAAAGAATAGATCAGAGACAGGGCAGACCTGCAAACAGTCCAAGGTGAAGGACCTTGCTAATTAAGAGAACTTGCTAAGCTAGTGCTTCCCTAACTCTTTTCCCTGTGTGACCCCATTTTGGGTTGAACATTGACACAGTGCCTTGATGTGAGCTGGAGAACGGCTGTTTGAACTGGTCTGTGGTGAACATTACCACTTCAAAATCCACAACCCCAAAGTTTCAGCTTGTGACCTCACTTTGAATCCCAACCCCGGTTTTGGAAAGCTTGCGCTAAGCTCGTAACAATCCTCCTATCCTTAAGTAAAGCCAATGGGAAGAACTACTCCGAGACGATACTGTCTCTAGTTTAGGCTGTGACTGACATTGTAAATTTACACAGAGCTTGAGGGTTGCATTTTTATGTTGAAAAATATTTTTCTTGAATATTGTTTTGTTTTTATAGCAGCATTCACAACATGGTAACAACAATCATTGCATTACACAGTCTCTTAACAAAATAGGTTGTAAAAAGAATCTATATCTGGCAAATGTTCACTTGCCTAATTGAAAAAGGTTACTTTTCCCAGAAAGCTTCAGTTATATGTTGGTGACAGACAGCTCGAAGGCAGTGTCAAGGTTTAACCGGCCATGTACTCCATGGCTCGGTGCATATAACACAAGAAAGTTTTCAAATGCTCAGACAACTAGAACCATCTAACCCATGAGGATATTGGCTTCAGGGTTACTTGTAGTGGAAATAATGTCAGTTCTCTCCCTCCTACCCCATCCAAGTCTTCAAATCCTGTGCACTGGGCTGGCAGAAGGAATGTGGATGCTGAAATGGGTTTGTTTGGTTCCAATTTTCCACTCCCATGGATATGATTTTTGAACATTTTCAACACCACTGACTTGTCACTTAACTTGAACCTTTTCTAAGAATAGTCATGCAGTGGTCATTATATAAGTGACGGGCATGGATGTGAATCTTAACTAAGTGGATAGTAGAGATGAGGATGCCTTTGCAGGCAGTAGTTTGAGCAGGAGTGATCAAGAGACAAAGATATCATGGAACTAAATGCAAAGAAACATAATTTCTTTTGAGCTAATGAATGATTCACAAGAATATCTTTGTTCAAGTTACGTTGGGTTCTGTTTATCCTCAAATTATGATTGTAATGTTTTCAGACAGGCACTTGTTAGTCAGAGTCAACTGGTAGCAATATTTAATCCATGGAATTAATGTGACCTACCTCCTATAAATACGAATATATTTTGACAGAAAGAACTTTTAATATTCTTCCTAACTGTCCTTCTACTCCTGGACACCAGGGGCAGTATTTACTGCAGACAATGGGCATCTAGCTGAAGGTCCTGTGACAGTCCATGTGACCTCGACTGGTGAAGGCCCTCTGTTATTGATCAGTAGCAGGCCATCTCTAGAGTCAAGGACCGAAAGGAGCGGAAATGCTGACCCCTGAGAGTGCCAGCTTATCAGGGGCTGGCAGCTGCCCATTCCACCCATTGCCAGTGATACAGAAAAGCAGTAATACACCCCAGGGAAGATATCTTGAATCTGAGAGGGAGCCAGGATTGAGGAGAGTGAGGGAGGGATGTTGGGGTCATGAGAGAGGGAAATCCAGCACCAAATTCTGAGGCATGACTCTCAGTGCCCAATAACTCCCGCATCCCCTTCTTCCTGATGCCAAGTCCCTTAATCACACAGTGAACAATGAAAGGCCCACACCTCACCAACCTCATGAATTTACTTTTTGGAGATTTATGCCCAAAAATATCCCCGTCCTCCACTGATTGTATATCAGTGACAGCAGCATGAAGCCCTCATGTGGGCATTAATTACCAACTTACGGTGTGTAAAAGAGCTGGAACACCATCCCTCATGTCTCTACACCAGAATAAATGGGGTTGATGTGGAAAGGTAGCCCAATCCTTTTCCCCCCTCTCCTAAGGATAAATTATCCCCCACTACTAAAAACACCTCAGGGGTGGACATTTGATTCTGCCCCAGGAGTCAATCCAATAAAATATGTGTTTTAATAAAAATTAATTTAGCTGCAGAGATGACTCTTTGTGTAACTGTGGTACACTGAAACTATTGTATGAAGCAGAACTGAAAGTCTGGTCATTGCTTAGCTGGTTCAGTATTTTGAAACTAAGCAATTTTAGCCAAAGACAGACTGGGCAAAGGTTGTTTGTGGAAAGCATGTTTTGTGTCACCGATGATTCTTAATCTCCTGTAAAGTGTGAAGGAAAACCAGTTCTGTTTGCGAAGGAGCTGCTTGGCTCATTAATGAGCAGCTTGAGCAGCTACAGTCAATTTGCAAATTCTGTTACTCCAGTCTTAGCTGCAGTAATGAATTTAACAAGCATGCAGGTTTCATAGTTTCACTGTAACAATGACAGAAGTGAATAGTACAGAGCGAATTTGCTGTGATTCCTTCATTAAACAGATTCTTATCCTTGCCCTCTGAGCTGTAATCGAACATTTGGCTTTACTCACAGTGTTCTGCTATTGGAAAAAAACTAGAGATGAAATGGTCCAGTGTATCATGCCCTGGTTCAATATCCTGTTGGGAATATCCTCACCTCATTGGAATATACTCCAAAGCAGAAAAGAGTTTATTAAGCAGCACTCTTGATTTTTAAATATTCTTTCATTGGATCTGAGTGTCACTGGCCAGACCAGCATTTATTGCCTATCCATAATTGCCCAGAGGCCAGTTAAAAGTCAATCACATTACTGTGAGTCTAGAGTCCCATGTAGGCCAGACTGGGTAAGGACAGGGGAGTTACCAACAATAACTTGTGCTTGAATGGAGGCGGCTATCAGCAGCAGTACCCTTTACACAGGTTAAGTAATGAAGACATCAGTCTTTGCAAACACGATATTTGTATTCACTTGATGGAATTGTGTTTGGAGGCTTCCTGATAAGACACGTACATGGAGTGCCTTGGATGGATCCAGTAGTTCAAAGACAGAGCGACGTTCACTTCTGCCCATTTCAGATCTTGTCCACCTGCCATCCTGCAGGAGATAGAGTCGAGAGGGCAGTGCTGGAAAAGCACAGCAGGTCAGGCAGCATCCAAAGAACAGGAGAATCAAAGTTTGAGGCATAAGCCCTTCATCAGGAATGTCTGAAACGTCGATTCTCCTGCTCGTCGGATGCTGCCTGACCTGCTGTGCTTTTCCAGCACCGCACTCTTGACCCTGATCTCCAGCATCTGCAGTCCTCACTTTCTCCATCCTGCAGGAGATGTGTGAAAGAGTGGAATGTTGAAGCGGAGGTGGTGAAGTTAGCCGTCTTCTAGCATCTCTGAGCATTTGTGGAGAAGATGTGGGGAGTCTAAGAGTCTCGGTTTAGGGGAGGCAATGGTCTAATGATATTATTGCTGGACTGTTAATCCAGAGACCCAGATAATATTCTGGTGACCCAGGTTTGAATCCTGCCATGGCAGCTGGTTCAATTTGAATTCAATAAAAATTTGAAATTAATAGTCTAAAGATGACCATGAATCAATTGTTGGGAAAAAAACCCATCTGGTTAACTTAAATTCATTAAGGAAAGAAACAGTCATCCTTATCTAGTCTGGCCTACAGGTGACTCCAGACCCATAGCAATGTGGTTGACTGTTAGCTGCGCTCTTTCAGGCAGTTAGAGATGGGTAGTAAATGTTGGCCCAGCCAGCAATGCTCTTATCCAATGAATGAATAAAAAACAAGTTCACAGATATCAGCCTTTGGCTGTAGCGACAACACATAGGTGTAGAGGTAGCTCAGTGGTCAGCACTGCTGCCTCACAGAGCCAGGTACTGGGTTTGATTCCAGTCTTGGGGGACTGCATATTCTCCCTGTGTCTGCGTGGATTTCCTCCCACAATCCAAAGATGTGCAGGTTAAGTGAATTGGTTTTGGGAAATGTCCCTTTAGGGATGTGTATGTAGGTTAGATGCATTAGTCAGGGGTAAACATAGGGTAGGGGAATGGGTCTGGGTGGGTTACCTTTTGGAGGGTCGTTGTGGACTTGTTGGGCCAAAGGGTCTATTTCCACTCAACAGGGATTCTACTTCTAAAGGAAACACCTGATGTGTCAACTGGTGATCTCCCAGCCCCAACCTCTCTATAATGTCACATCCTTACCTGATTGGACTTTAATGGTTCCAGAAGGCAGATGACCAACACCTTCTTAAGGACAATTAGGGATGGACAACAAGTGCTAGCCTTGCCAGGGACACCCATTTACCATGAAAGAATTTTAAAAAGGGAAACCAGCATATCTGTGACGTGCAGAGAATGTTACCCTAAGCATGTTATATATTGCCATTTAAATTTCCCAGGAAACAAGAATGACAGCAAACTGGAGAACGAAAACAGGAATTGACAGAGAGGACTGTTGACCTGAAATATTTTGTGGTGGTCATGACAGCCCCTGAACCTTTAGGAAGCCTGCACTGGGTTAATGTCTAAGGTTTCCAACCTGAAATAGGTACACAGTACACTGAAGTAGAATATTTCTACCTAATTATCTCCTGCTACCGAGAATTCTGGCAAGAAACATGATTCAGTTTGAGGAAAATGCAGGTGAGGCGCATGATCAAAGCCTGAACTGGGCAGAGATGTTTCTGGAAGGAAAAGCAGAAGCATCATGCACCAGGTGCTGATGATCGCTGGGTCAGCTCTCCCCATCTCATGACAGTCCACACCACAGACAGAACCTCTGATGACTGGAATCTATTTATCAGCTCTGCTCCTCCACAGCAAAAAGGGATCTTTTTGAAAAATAAATTCTTCATAGAGCTGAAAAATTGCTTTTTAATCAATTGTTTTGAATCGGTAAAATCAGTATGCCTCAATCTTATTGGCATTGTGTTCTCCATGTCAATAAAACATGAGTGCTGTTGTCATTATGCATTTTACTTCAATTAAGAATCTGTTGTACTTGTTCCACTTCTAATTATCCGGAAAAAGAAATGGAAAAACAGCACAAATAAGACAAATTATTTATTGAATAAATCACAGATACTAAGAGATTGCTGATGTCACAGAAGAAAGTTATGAGAAGCTTGATTATAGATGAGAGTAAAAATAATAGATCAGTAAGGATCCTAGTATTGGAAACCTATTGCCACAGGAAAAAAATGCACCAACAATTAATAATATCTTTATCAAATAATATTTTTGCTTTGATCAATTTGTGTTACTCCAGATCTGCAACAAAACTTCCATGAACATCTTGCAAAGGCAATTGGTGAAAAGAATACTGTGTTCTGTTTCAGTCTCCTTACTTAAGAAGGAGCATTCGAAACAGTTTAGGGAAGGTTGACTTGACCGATTCCTTGGATTAAGGGGGTTATTTTCTGAAGGAGGGTTGGACTGGTTGTAAGCAGATGCTTCCTCCAGCTGCTATTCCTGTCAGGCATCTACAGAGAAACATATGCAGCTTGAGTCCTGAGACTTGCACTGATACTCACGGAGGCTGAGTGCACTGCTGTTTGTGTGCTAGTGACATTTATACTGACATCCTTCATTTTGGAGATTTCTATTCCCAGTTTCCTACATTAGAGCAGCAGGCAGCACGGTGTCTAGCACTGCTGCCTCACAGCACCAGGGTCCCAAGTTTGATTCTAGCCTCGGGTGGAGTTTGCACATTCTCCCTGTGTCTGTGTGGGTTTCCTCCCATAGTCCAAAGATGTGCAGGTCAGGTGAATTGGCCATGCTAAATTGTTCATAGCGTTAGGTGCATTAGTCAGAGGGAAATGGGTCTGGGTGGGTTACTCTTTGGAGGGTCAGTGTGTACTGGTTGGCCCGAAGGGCCTGTTTTCACACTATAGAGAATCTAATCTACATTTCATCTTCATTGCCTGTAATGTACTTACGACATCCAGAGTCTATAAAAGGCACTACAAAAACACAAGCCCTACATTTCTTGCTTTCCATCTTGAGCAGTGGGACTCATTACCATGAGGAGTGCTTGAATTAGTTATTACTAGTAGATTTTAGGGGAAGAAAGGTATCTGATGATAAAAGTAATGGAGAAATGTGATGAAGTTCATTGAGAAAGGATGGAGAAGATTCATTTCTAGTATAACTACTAATATGGACCTGTTGGGCCAAAGCACCCATTTCTGTGTTGTAAATGCAATGTCAGTTGAGTGGCATATGAATTATTGAATACAGCCCACTGCTCTGTGTGCCAGTTGCTCAGGATCCACCCTCTGATCTTATGTGATTCTATCATCATTAGATGAGGAGAGACCTAGTTGAAGCACTAAAGTTCCTGAGTAACTATGCTGGGAAATTGACATTGAAAGTGACATTTGGTGGCTGTGGAGATGCTTGTATGATCACTCCTGGTCTCACAAATGAGTTGTCAAAAGAGAGCGAGACGCAGTCATAGCGTTATCAGCAATATTGTTGATACAGAAGGTGGGGTCCTTTGAGTTTCTGAAGGGTCAGTAAAGCCATTGCCATTGTAACTCAGCTGTTTGACAATGCTCTGTGCTTCTGTGACAGAGAGAAGGAATGATTCCAGTGAGCACTGTTTCTTAAAATGCTTCTTTAACTTTTCATTGCATGTGGGTAAGTCGAGCAGGCCCACCCCTAATTGCCTAGGAACTGAGCACCTTGTTGGGTCTTTTCAGATGGTGCTTGAGAATGGCATTTCTGTGGCTCTGGAGTTGTATACAGGCCAGACCATGGTAAGGATGGTGGATTGCCCTGCCTAAAGGATGTTAGGGAAATAAATTGGTTCCAGATGATGCTTTGAGAGTCAGTATTATTGAATTCAGCTGTATAAATCTAAATTTATTCACTGAAGTTGCCATAGTGGTGTTTGAACCCCTATACCCAGAGCATAGCTTGAGCCTCTACCTTCCTAGTTCCAGTGACATTATTACTCTGCCACACTTTATCAAGAGCTTCACTTGGGAAGGGCTGCTACCACTTTCTGCTTAACATCTGTCATTGTGTGCAACTATAACATTGTCGGTTTGATCCCCACATAAATATTTCTTTCAAGTTAAGCTACGCCTTTACTATTATTGTTCATTCGTTCTGCTTATAAAAGGTTAATTCCCAAAGGTTTCAAACACACCATCTCGTGTTAAAGCAATTGCTCTTTGTGACATTCAAGAGAAAGACTATTTAGGGATCAATGCATGGAATGATGCACCCCCTTTATAAGATAGTGAAGCATTTGCATTCCTGTAAGCAATGCAACGGAAGATTCGATAACTTATTAAACCAAGTCTCTGCAGAGAAGATGTCACATCCTGAGTATTGTACTCTGTGGCAGGTGTGAACCAATATGAAAATGTTTCAGCCTAGTCTCTAGGCTTTCCAGCTACTGCAACTTGCAAATTCCAAGTGAACTCTAAATAATCTGTGGCTGTTCAGTGGACCAGGTAGACTTTATGTCCTTGAAGGGTCGCTTATTTAATTCGCCGGCATCACTACATGCCACACACTGCTGTAGTTTAGTCGTAAACGAATGTAAACTAAGTGTGAGCAATCCATTGGAAGGGGTAACCCTCACATTATAAAATGCACTGACAGTTTTAACGCAGGAATCTAAATTCAAACTTGCTGGGAATGCTTGAGCTTAAATCACGCAGCTTATTACATTAAAACCACTCAACTGAATTACTACCCTGGAACACATTGCTATTCACATATTTCTCTGTACATCTAACCTCAGTCCCAAACTGCAATCTCATTTTTAATTAACGTTGTCCTTCATTTTGAAGTAGTGTGAAGGGTTTTTATTCTGAAGCCAGTTTCAGACTTAGAATTTATTAAGTAGGCAGATGTGCAGAAATGAGGACCTCACCGTTTGATTTTTCTCACCTCCTTCTGCTATTTGGTAAAATACCAGAGTATTTTGGAATGATACATTTGACTTACTCTTGACTTGCTCATGGTGGGCAGCTGCAGGGTGAGTGTGGTGGCTCTTTGGTTTTTCAGGCTCTTCCTGTTTTCCTGCTTGTTTTTAGTGAAGAAGTCGCCTTGTGGTGTGTAACTGAGCCCATGAAGAGAGGCCAGCGAGAAGCCGCAGTAGAGCTTGCTGTGGGGACACAGTGTTTAACACCAGGGACTCAAGGCGTGTTTGCTACCAAGGTGCTGTTGCTAAGTAACAGGCATCAACAGCAAACGTCATTTCCGGATACTGAGTGAAAGAAGCTCATGTCTAAATGTAAAATTATGTCAAAGAGTAAAGTTACAGGATGAAGGTACAGCCTCCCCTGTCCCCTTCCCACTGCCCCCGCAAGCATATGTTTGTGACATTGTTTAGCATCTGGTTCACTAATGTTCTTTGGGGAAGGAAACTGCCATCCTTAGCTGTTCTGGCCTGCATGTGACTCCAGACCCGCAGCAATGCGGTTGACTCTTAACTGCCCCCCAGGCAATTCGGGAAGGGCAATAAATGGTGGCCCAGTCAGAACGCCCACATCCCATGAGTGAATAAAAATAACTTAGCAGCGGTTTACCAGGTGAGTTGCAATCCCTTTGCCACCAGTTCTCCTCTGTGAGCACACAATTAAGGGAGCATTGCTACTGCAAAATTAAATGTTTAACTCAGATGCCAGGAAGATGTTACAGAAACCTGGATCTGAGTGGTAGGTTGAGAAAGTGTGCTTCTCTTCATCCACTGGGTGACTTGTCTGAAATTGCAGTTCTACCTGTTTCTTTGGATGATGCAGAGAAGCACGGAGCTAAATATTACTTCTCATTAAAGAAGCCCATGGGCTGGGGAGATACTGGAGATTAGAGTGGTGCTGGAAAAGCACAGCAGGTCAGGCAGCATCTGAGGAGCAGGAAAATCGATGTTTCTGGCTTTGATTTTCCTGCTCCTCGAATGCTGCCTGACCTACTGTGCTTTTCCAGCACCACTCTAATCTTGAACCCATGGGCTAGGGTCCTAGTCCTCTGTTGTATTAAACAAAACAACAACTACTTGCATTCATACAGCACCTAGAGAGGTCTTAAAGTATTCCAAAATATTTCCCAGGAAGCTTGTTCAAACAGAATTTGACAGCTGTGATCACATGATCTGATTCCATGACTCTGATTACTTTAAATGCTCACTGTGTTTTGCTTGGTTAATGCTAGATGTAGGCTCAGTGTAAAGAGAATAAACTCAAGAAAATGCTGGGAGTTTTATTTTTCAGTTATTTGTGGGATTGCGCATCGCAGGCTGGCCAGTACTTATTGACTGTCCCTAGTTGCTCTTGAGAAAGTGGTGGTGAGCTGCCTTAAACCACAGCAGTCCATGGGTCCTCAACTTTTGGTCATTTACATAAATGATTTGGATGCGAGCATAAGAGGTGCAGTTAGCAAGTTTGCAGATGACACCAAAATTGGAGGTGTAGTGGACAGCGAAGTGGGTTACCTCAGATTACAACAGGATCTGGACCAGCTGGTCCAATGGGCTGAGAAGTGGCAGATGGAGTTTAATTCAGATAAATGTAGGTGCTGCATTTGGGAAACAAATCTTAGCAGGACTTATACACTTAATGGTAAGGTCCTGGGGAGTGTTACTGAACAAAGAGACCTTGGAGTGCAGGTTCAAAGTTCCTTGACAGTGGAGTCGCAGGTAGATAGGATAGTGAAGAAGGCGTTTGGTATGCTTTCCTTTTTGGTCAGAGTATTGAGTACAGGAGTTGGTAGGTCATGTTGCGGCTGTACAGGACATTGGTTAGGCCACTGTTAGAATATTGCATGCACATCTGATCTCCTTCCTATCTGAAAGATGTTGTGAAACTTGAAAGGGTTCAGAAACAATTTACAAGAATGTTGCCAGGGTTGGAGGATCTGAGCTACAGGGAGAGGCTGAAAAGGCTGGGGCTGTTTTCCCTGGAGCTTCGGAGGCTGAGGGGTGACCTTATAGAGGTTTACAAAATTATGAGGGGCATGGATAGGATAAATAGACAAAGTCTTTTCTCTGGGGTCTGGGAGTCCAGAACTAGAGGGCATTGGTTTAGGGTGAGAGGGGAAAGATATAAAAGAGACATAAAAGGCAGCTTTTTCACGCAGAGGGTGGTACGTGATGGTATATGAATAGGAAGGGTTTGGAGGGATATTGGCCGGGTGCTGGCAGGTGGGACTAGTTTGGGTTGGGATATCTGATCAGCATGGACGGGTTGGACCAAAGTGTCTGTTTCCATGCTTACATCTCTATGACTCTATGACTCTATGTGCTGGAGGGAGACCTACAATGCTCTTACAGAGGAAATTCCAGGATTTTGACCCAACAACAGTGAAGGAATGGTGATATATTTCCAAGTCAGGACAGTGAGTGGCTTGGAGGGGAGCATACAGGAGAAAGTGAGGACTGCAGATGCTAGAGATCAGAGTTGAGGGTGTGGTGCTGGAAAAGCACAGCAGGTCAGGCAGCATCCGAGGAGCAGGAGAATTGATGTTTCAGGCATGAGCCCTTCATCAGGAATTACAGGTGATGATATTCCCATATATCTGTTGCCTTAATCCTTTTAGATGGAAGTGGTTGTGGGTTTGGAAGGTGCTGTCAGAGGATCTTTTCTACATTGCATCTTGTAGATAGTACACACGGCTGTTACTGAGAGTCAATGGTAGAGGGAATGGATGTTTGCTGAAGTGGTCTCAACCAAGCGGGCTGCTTTGTTCTGAATGATGTCAAACTCCTTGAATGTTGTTGGAGCTACACTCATCTAGGCAAGCGGGCAGTATTCCATTACACTGCAAACTTGTGCCTTGTAGATAATGGACAGGTTTTGGGGAGTTAAGAGGTGAATCACTTGCCACATTATTTCTAACATCTGACCTGCTCATGTAGCTATGTGTTCATGTGGCGAGTCCAATTGAGTTCCTGGTCAATAGTAATCCCAAGGATTTTGATAGTGCGGGATTCAGTGATGGTGACATCATTGAACGTCAAGGGTGATTAGATTGTCTCTTACTGAAGGCCATTGCCTGGCTTTTGTGTGGCACAAATGTTATTTGCCATTTGTCAGCCCAAGCGTGGATATTGTCCAGATCTTGTTGCATTCAAACGAGGACCACTTCAGTGCCTGAGGAGTCGAGAGTGGTGCTGAGCATTGTGCAATCAGCAGCAAACATTTTCACTTCTGACCTTTTGGTGGAGGGAAGATCATTGAAGCAGTTGAAGGTAGTTAGGCCTGGGGCACTACTCTGAGGAACTCCTGCAGAAATGTCCTGATGCTGAAATGACTGACCTCTTACAACCACAAACATTATCCCATGTTCTAAGTATGAATCCAACAGTGGAGAGTTTGCCCCCTGATATCCATTGATTCCAGTTTTGCTAGGGCTCCTTAACGCTACACTCAATCGAATGCGGCCTTGATGTCAAGGGCTGTCACTCTCACCTCAACTCTGGAATTCAGCTCTTTTGTCCATGATTGAACTAACGTTGTAATGAGGTCAGGAGCTGAGTGGCCCTGGTGGAACCCAAACTGGGTGTCACTGACCAGGTACTGCTTTGTAGCACTGTTGGTGATACTTTCCATCGCTTTACTGATGATCGATGGGTTGGTAATTGGCCAGATTATATTTGTCATGTTTTTTGTGTATAAGGATATGCCTAGGCAATTTTCCATGTTGTCAGTGTTGTATATGTACTCAAAGTGTTTGGCTCGGGGAGCAGCAAGCTCTGGAGCATAGGCCTTCAGTACTATTGTTGGAATGTTGCCAGGGCCCATAGCCTTTGCAGTATCCAGTGCCTCTAACCATTCTTTGATATAACATGGAATGAATCAAATTGGCTGAAGGCTGGGATCTGTGATGCTGGGGACCACTGGAGAAATCTGAGATGGATCATCCACTCAGCACTTCTGACTGAAGATTGCTGCAAACGCTTCAGCCTTATCTTTTGCACTAAATAGAATCCGAAAGAACTGCAGATGCTGTATGTCAGGAACGAACACAGAAATTGCTGGGAAAGCTCAGCAGGTCTGGCAGCAACTGTGGAGAGAAATCAGAGTTAATGTTTCAAAGGTAGTGTCCCTACCTTTAAGCCAGGATGCCCAGGTTGAATTTCTATCTGCCCCCAACTGTGTGTTATAACATCTCTGTGTGGCTTGATTTATGGAAGCACTTTTGATGTGCTCCTGTGGCAAAGTGGTAGTGTCCTAGCTACAAGCCAGGAGGCTTGGTTTCAAGTCCCACCTGCGGAAGGGATGTGCTATAGCATCTCTGAATAGGTTGAGTAGAAAACATCTATGAGCTCGTAGCACCATTCCGCCACGTGCAGAGGGGTCATTGATTCAAATAGTATGATCAGTTGTGTCCTGGTGTCATCACAATGCAGAAGTATGTCAACGTTTCCAATGTGCAGTGGCCCAGGACCACCTGCTCGCTGTTCCGTGGACTAGTGCTTGTTCACTTAGAAGCTCCAACGAGACCACAAAGGCACCGGCCTCAGTCACAATTGATGATCAAGAAAGGGTATTGGATGGGCATTATCAGAGTTAAATATGCAGGTTCACGGGGGTGAAGGGGGGGGGAATGTGAATGACAGGTTTGCTCACATGTGCTAACTGGCCTCTTTCTGTCCTGTATTGGCTCTAGGGCTTTTAGACTGATCCTCTGTACTGAGTTAAGTTGAAATGAGGAGGATGAGTGTCTACGTGTCTCAAGCTGAAGAAAAAGCAACAATGTTACAGCAAGAAATTTCATCTCACAGAGAGTGGAGATCCTTTAGAGTTCTCGACCACTGAAAGCAGCTGAGGCCAAAGCATTGCATACTTTCAAGAAGAAGATGGTTCTTAGGCCAAAAGGGATCAAAGAGCATGAGGAGAAACCAGGAACAAGAAGCTGAATCGCGTGATCAGCCGTGGCCGTATTGAAGGGTGGAGCAGACTTGGAGGGCTGAATGGCCTACCTCTTTTAATGTTCACACTGTTTTTAGGAAGACTGTGGTTTCAGATCACTGAAAGCAAATTAGGATGCTTTGCAGAAAAAGCCTCAGCTCTGCTGGTCATCTCTATATGCTGAAATAAGGCTGCACTGTGATGGAGTATTTGTCAGACAGACAGAGGGTCGCTGTAGTTAAATCGCTGCTCAAACACTGTAACAAACTAGGAACCCCCTTAAAAACATATCTCAATGCCCCACCAGGGGAGATTGCTTTGACCCTCCAGGAATCCCTGAGGAAAACATAATAGAGAATCACGTACGCTCAGCCTGTGACTTTCCATCTCTTTATTTTTATAGAATTACAAAATAAATTGCCCCAAAATATCCACTGCTCCACTCTTGTGCATTTCCTCAAATGCCATCATTGCTCACTTACTGGTGTCCTGTATAACTCTCAACAATCCACACAGATATTCAACTCAAAGCAAATAGAAAGGAGGCCATGGCCTAGTGGGACAGTCTGTAGCCCAGGGAATATAAAGCTGATGTTTTGAGGGCACTTGTCCAAATCCAACCACGTCAACTGGTGAAATTTTAGGTTTAACTAATTAGATAGATAATAAAGCTAGTCCCGGTCACGGTGACTGTAGTATTAGGGTGTAGAAGGATGGTGTTGTCGAACTAACAAACTGTATGAGAAGATATTGTTGATTGGTTGGCAAGTGAACTCTGGTTATTGGATGTGCTGCCATGGAGAATGCAATAGCTAATGATCATTGACTAGTTAACTACTAGGCTGGTTTACATTGTTTAGTGAAGGCAATGTCTTGAGAAATGAACCAGGACTGGCAATTACCTATTTTGCAAATAGTATAAATGTTAGTGTTTTCCTTGAATTGGTATTCTTGTGAATTGTACTGATGAGTACAAAATGAACTACCTCGAAAAAGTGTCTTTTTACGACTATACTCAAGTTTTGTGTTACTAAATAAGTATTTGCATGAGCTAATCAGATATAATTACTAAGATTATGAGGAGTATGTGCATGTTGGACGATGTAGATCTTCAGTCCATAAGATCCTAAAATATTCTGCCTTATCCCTTCCCAAACAGGATAACATCATCAGATTGGGTGGAGCTTATTGTAGTCACCGACATTAACACTTTTAGAATCATTACCTTATAACAGTGACCAAGAAGATACATGAATTATTGGTAAAATCCCATCTGGTTTACTCATGTCCTTTGGAGAAGAAAATCTGATGTACACGTGACCCCAGACCTATACTGGAGCAACACAGTTGAATTAATTGCACATTGTAATGGCAGAGCATTCATTTCATGGAGAATTAGGGGTGGACAACAAATGCTGGTCTTGCCAGCGATGCCCACATCCCAATCAACTAATAAAAGAAATCATTTACAACTGTAAAGCAACCAATGCTGGAGATCACAGTGGGTCAGGCAGCATCCATGGAGGGAGAGCAAGCTAACGTTTTGACTCTGGATGACTCTTCATCAGAGCTGCTTCTCTATTGGATGTTATCAACACTATTTCCCTGTAGTGGCTGTGACCTGTTTCTGACATACAGCGTCCAACTTGCCACTTGGAAGCAATTCCATTGGGATGGAGTAAGTATCCTGGCTGACCACGGGGTTTCACTGAAAGCCTGTGCAGATTCCGAATGCTCTAAATGTCCTGCCTCTTCCAAAGATGGTGGCTGAGTAGGGCTCCTGACCGGAGCTCGTCTGCTCCAACTGCTTCTCTCCCTTCTGTTTTATTCTTTTTTTTCATTCATTTTCCTTGTTGTGGCTCTTTAGTTGTTTTTCTCTTCCTTTACCCACCTTCTGCATGTCCGGAGAGGCGCTGGAGCGAGACTTTGCAGTGAGGCAGCGAATGCAGCAATGGAGCGTGGCAGTGACTGGGGCCCACCGAGTGCCCGGCTGGCAGCCCAGCAGTGAAAGATGGTGGCAGCTACGGTCGGCGGCAATTGGCACCAAAGCCTTGTGAGCGTGGCGTGGATTGGCGCGCCTGATGGGAGTCAGCAGGGGTGCTCGGCTACGAGGGTGTCTGGTGCATCATTGCCCAGCACTGGGGAAAAGTGAGCTCTCTTGGGGGAAAGCCCAGCTTGGAGTGTCGGCAGGCCCATGGCGTAAGAAAGGCTGTGCCCAAAATGTCTACTCCCCTGCTCCTCGATGCTGCCTGACCTGCTGTGCTTTTCCAGCACCACACTCTTGACTCTGATCTCCAACATTTGCCGTCCTCACTTTCTCCTCCTTAAGAAAGAACTGTAAGGTTGGATGTTTAACTTCATTTCTTTAACTTTTTCCCACTTTTATGCCTAGAAGAATGTAATGCTGAACTTTTAAACGTATTTCTTTTGTTCTGGTGATGAAGATTTTGTACCTAGGTGCCTTTGTACCTAAGGTAGTGTCGCGTGTGGCGATCTTGTACACTTTTCACTGCACTCCTGTACCCCTGTACTTGAGTATACTTGATAATAAAATCTAAACCATGTGGTGCTTGCAAATGTTCAGTGTTCCAGCCACATCAGCAGCTGCATTACTCCTGACCCACCTCCCCAGTTGCTGGTGCAGAGATGTATGATCCCCATTAAGGACAGCTGACTGATTCATTTCTCCCTGGGGTAAATCCTTGCTGCTTAATGCTCCCTCAACAAGTCTGGTGATGACTGCGAGAGTAATGTTTTAGGTTCTTGTCTTGCAGTTGTTTCCATGCAAACTCCCAGCCTGTGAAAGCAAGATAAGCACAAAGCTTTCACATTTGAACCCCAGGTCACTGTGGAGCTTTTGTGAAATGTGCTCCCATTGTCCATATGACCCCTGGCACTGAAGGCTCTGCGCAGAGGCCAGATGAAATGCTTCCTGTTACACGATGGGTTCACAGCAGATTTGTCCTTGAATGCACTATACGAGTCTGTGAACTTCTCTCTCTGCGTCAGCAGGACAAGTGAGTTCTGAGGACTGTTCAGCTCACAGAGGAATTTCCGTCACTGAGAATTCCCTGAATCTTTAAGAGCTGCAGCAGAGGTGGGGATCACACCAGATTTCTGGCCTACGCACACCGAGAGCACAGCAGCTGTCACTGCTCACACCTCCTGAGGTACGTGTAGGTCTCACAAAGCCTCAGACTTTCAATGCTTTCACACCTCCTTCCATGGCTTCATCTATATGATCGCATCCACACCCCCAACTCTCTGAGATCTCTATGACTCTCCACCCTCTCTGCCCTGCACCCCTGACTTCCACTTTCCCCAACACTGGTGCTTTTCCCCTGAAATCCCTCCATTTCTCTGCCTGCCCCTTCTCTTTTAAGATGCTTGTCACAACCTCCTTCCTAGGATTTCTTTATCAGGTTCGAAGTCAATGTTTTTGATTACTGTGACGAGCTGAGGAAATAGCTATGTTCTGAGGAGCTAGCTATGTTTCAAACTATCTCCGCTAACGCACAGTAAAATGGATGGTGTGACCTTGCATCGATTCTGCCAGCATTAGCCGACATGAGCTGGTTAATTGACACTGGAACAGCAGCTCAAAAATGAGTCTCGAAACTCCAGTGCCAACTTTCACATGTGGACAGCAAAGAAAGCAGAACTGTCCTTGTTATGGAGACATCTAAACTGTGATGCAGCCACATGCAAGAGAGAGAGAAAAGTGAGAGAAAGACAGAAACAGAAAAGAGAGGCAAACACACAAAGAGAAAAATGGCAATTGCTCTGTGTGATATAAGGCCATTAATACCTGAGAGGGTTAACTGACATCATCATAGAATGCCTACAGCACAAAAGCAGGCCATTCAGCCCATCGAGTCCACACCGATTCTCCAAAGAGCATCCCTTAAACCTGCATTTTCCATGGCTAATCTACCTAACCTGCACATCTTTGGACAGTGGGAAGAAACAAGAGTACCCTGATTCCTACACAGGCACTGGGAGAATGTGCAAATGCCACTCAGACATTTGCCTGAGGCTGGAAGAGAACCTAGGTCCCAAGTGCTGTGAGGCAGCAGTGCTAACCACTGAGCTACTATGCCACCCACTGGTGGCAGTATTAAATCATCAGTTTACATCAGTTTACAAACGTCTGCAACAACACTCACATCCACACACATCTACTCCCTCCACCACTGACACTCAGTAGCAGCAGTGTGCACCATCTACACGATGCACTGCAGCAATTCACCAAAGATCCTTACTTAGCACGTTCCAAATCCATGACCTCTTCTATCTGGAAGGACAAGGGAAGCAGATACATGGGAACACCTGCAGGTTCTCCTCCAAGCCACTCTTGTCCTGATTTGGAAATATGGAACCGTTCCTTCACTGGCACTGGGTCAAAATCTTGGAATTCCCTCCGTAAGGGCATTGTGGGTAAACCTACAGCACATGGAACTGCAGCAGTTCAGGAAAGCAGCTCACCACCACCTTCCCAAGGGTAACTCGGCAATAAACTCTGGCCCAGCCAGAGAAGCACATATTCCACACATGAATTAAATAAGATGATGTAATCTCAACCCATCAGGTTATACAGGATTGCTGCTGGGAAGAGGTAAGCAATTCATTCCACTTATTCTGGTATTAAGTCAATGTAGTTAACAGTAATGTGCAGTTACTCTTACTTTTAGCCTCAACCCGCACAGGACACTATCATGTAACTCATGTTACTGGCTATTAATTACTG
The DNA here is from genome assembly GCF_004010195.1 of Chiloscyllium plagiosum. NCBI lineage: Eukaryota > Metazoa > Chordata > Chondrichthyes > Orectolobiformes > Hemiscylliidae > Chiloscyllium > Chiloscyllium plagiosum. The sequence continues at coordinate 11,661,238 of NC_057736.1, read as the reverse complement.
TGTGATAAGCCCATCTTCTGCAGAAGACATTGTGTGAGCCCCCTTCCTCATGTGGTGCCAGTAACTTAGACTAATATCAATATTGATGATTGGTGGTAGTGAATCTACCCAACGCAATCTGGATGGTTTTGATGGATACAATTACAGTACGACCTCGATTATCCAAATGAGACTGGCAGGGAGCATTTTGTTCGGATAATTGCTCTCTCGGGTAAACGATCTGATTGTAAGCAAGCGGTAATTTATGAGTGCCGGTTATCTGAGCATTTCTCGGTTATTGGAGAATGCGGCAATCCATGCCATAATGGCGTTTAACTGAATGCTGAGTTGCCTAATGGCATTTTTATGGGACCTTGAGGTCTTGTTAGGATAATCCGAAATTCGCATAATTGATATTTGGATAATCGAAGTTGTACTGTCTAATGCGAACTTTGTCAACATCTCTCTGATGACAGGAGTAAAGACAGTTCTCTGTTAGCTACCAGGCAGAATGTTGGAGCCTGCTCATTCTCAGGTGCAAGAGATGGAGCAACTGGGGATTTTGTGGATGTTCACCCTGGGATGACCGAGTTTGGGGACCAGCAAATTGCAATGGAAAATGGATGTCAGGATGCAATGAAATGGGAAGAGGTAAATCTGTTGGAAGCTGAGAGTAGATTGGATTTGGTTTCTGTATAGGTTCCATGTTTGTCGAAAATGCAGCGTAATATAAAACCGTTGTGTGGGATCTCAGTTGTGTTAGGACGGTGTAGGGTGTTACCTTTTCTGTAGTTTAGTGCATTAGTTGCTTACTGTTTATTCTAATTTTAGTTTATTTGTTACAGTAAACATGTTAAAACACAAAATCTTAATGATTCAACCACTGGGAATTCAAATCTCTTTCTAAATCTTATCAGTCTCTATAGGTGCTATAACATAACATTCCTCTGACACACTTAAGTGTTCTATTTAAATAGGATTAATAGAGGTGTATTATCAGAAATTATTTTTGTTTACCTTCTAGTGTTCCTTTCTCAGCTGTGCTGGCTCTATCCTTCAGATTGTTTGTAATTGTTTTGTTGTATGGGAGAGGTGTTGGTAATAATGCTTTATACTGTAAGACACAGGCTTTGCCAGTAACTCTCGAGGCAAGAATCTAGTATTCAATTCATAACAAACAAAAAGGAAAACAATATTAATACCCTACACTCAAGCATTAGCTACTTAACAAAATATTTAATTTATTGTAAAATCCTTTGAGGGTATCTGGAAGGCACTTTTTATTTTGTAGAACCCCTCCAGCTTGGAAACAGGCCCAACAAGTCCGCACTGACCCTCGGAAGAATATCCCACCCAAACCCATTCCCCTACACTTACCCCTGACCAATGCACCTAACCTACACATCCCTGAATATTATGGGCAATTTAGCATGGCCAATTCACCTAACCTGCACATCTTTGGACTGTGGGAGAAAACCAGAGCACCAGAGGAAACCCACGCAGGCACGGAGAGAATGTGCAAACTCCACACAGATAGTTGCCCAAGGCTGGAATCGAACGCAGGTCCCTGGCACTGTAAGGCAGCAGTGCTAACCACTGAACCACCATGTTTCCCCACATGCAGTCTGTTATTTTAATACTGCCTCATTCAGAGTCACGTACCAGGGGTGTCAGAATCTCTGACAGTCTTTCTTTTCATTTGCCAACCAAGGCTCCCTATTTGGACCAGATGAACAGCCACAATCGGAGAACTCATACTCTGTGAGGTTCAGCTGGCTGACCACTTTACAATCACTGCACTAAGGTTAAAGTCTCTCTCACCTACCTCTCAAACCTGACCCCTTCAACTCACTCCCTAACTGGGGCTTGTCAGCCAGGGTTTGCTGTTTCCCTGGACCTGCCTTCGGTCAGGCCTCCATTGCTTCCCCTTCTTCTTGGATGGGCTACAGCCCCAGTAGTGGACATCTAATAGCTGGCAGCTTTCTATTAGGCAAGAGCTCAGCTCCTGTTGAGGCCAGGTATCTCCTCCTTCATCAAATCATGTGACACTAAACATAAAATGGCGGTGGAGCAGCCAGTATTTTCCGAGGTCCCTTCCCTACGATCCTTCATGGGACTGGTTGGGAAACCATGCCATCAGGAAAAGCCCCATTGCAACATATCAGATCAGCAGCATCACGCGTGAAGTAGTCTTCCCTGTAGTGAGTGCGTTGCTGGAAAAACACAGTAGGTCAGGCAGCATCTGAGGAGCAGAAAAAAAGGAGCCCTTCGATTCTCCTGTTCCTCTGATGCTACCTGACCTGCTGTGCTTTTCCAGCAACGCACTCTTAACTCTGATCTCCAGCATCCGCAGACCTCACAGTCTCCTAGTCTTCTCTGTAACCTGCACAAATGGAGAGAAACACTCAGTTAGCACCTAATTAGCACTGATAGCAGCTTCGAGGCTGAGAGTCCCTCACATATTGATGTGGCCAGCTGAATGTTAGCTTAGGCTGGAGATCTCCAAACATGCCCAAAACTGGAAATGAAGCAAAAATACAAGCTGCATTTTATTGTCACTCATTGATTTAATTTTGGAGGCAGATTTAATCCATTAACTGGTTGAGAAGAAACACATGAAATGAGCACTATAGTTATCATTATTATTAATATTGATCTGAGAATGGAATGAGGAGGAATTTCAATGAGATTCTACATTGAGGAAATGCAGTCCATTAAAAGCATTGATGCTGGTCCCTGATCAGAGTAAACCTGAATTGGATTGTCCTCCTCACAATGAGGAAATGGTTAACTGGTCTTTCATGTTATATGTAGGATCTACCGTAGGTAATTGACCGCTGTATTGGTCTATATAACAGAAATGAATGCACTTTAAAATATAATTATTAGAATGTAAGGTATTTTGGTTTATATTAAGAACTTGACAAGTCTTTTTATTAATTCAAAGTTTTTCTACAACGAAGGGGAAGGAGAAGGAAAATGGGCATGAGGAGTGTCATTGGATTAGCCTTGACCCTACTGAATGGTGGAGCAGGGTCAATTGGTCAAATGGCCTACTCCTGTTCCTATTTGCTATGGTCTAAAGCAAAGCTCTTTGTTATATTAAATGTTGTTCAGGAGAGTTTTTTAATACCTTGTGTAAAGTTGAAATCTCTAGTGAAATGAATCATAAATAACTATAATTGCATAAATAATAGATAAGTATAAGCATGTCAGAAAAAATAATTTCTTTCTTTCCTATTTGAATAACTCCAGCAAATTTGCTAAAGATGGTTCTTAAATTTCACACAGAACATGGTTAATCATTAATTTAAAATAGAACAAAATGCAACTGGAGGAATTTTGAAATAAAAACAATTCGAGTTAAAAAAAAAGGGAGATTCATCAGCAGCTATAAAACAATAAGACCCACAGTAAAACTGAACTCAGAGGAATCAAGGGAAAGCTCTCCATTTGTTGGAGTTATTCCTCGTATGGAATTGTGGCTTTGGATTTCAATCCGTTCAGCTCCAGGATCAGCTCCAGGATAGTGTCCTTGGCCCAAACTATCTTCAGGTGCATCATCAGTCACAAGGTCAGCAGTGGGATATTTGGCAATGACTGTACAATGTTCAACACCATTCGTGACTCCTCAGACGTTGAAACAGTCTATCTCCAGATATTATTAGAGTGGTGCTGGAAAAGCACAGCAGGTCAGGCAGCATCCGAGGAGCAGGAAAATCAATGTTTCCTGATGAAGGGTTTTTGCCCGAAACGTCGATTTCCCTGCTCTCGGACGTTGCCTGACCTACTGTGCTTTTCTAGCACCACTCTAATCTTGACTCTAATCTCCAGCATTTGCCTATCTCCAGATATTGCAGAAGCTAGAAAACATACAGACTTGAATTGATATGTAGCGAGATGCATTCAAACCATTCAAGTGCTAAGCAATAACCATATTTTGTAAGAGCGAATGTAATCACCTCCTTTGGACATCCAACAGCATTTTGGTCACTGAATCCTCCACCATCAAGATCCTGGAGGTTGCCGTTGAACAGAAACTGGACAGGATCAGCCAATAAAAGGCCAGGGTTATGAGAGAAGGTCAGAGCCTGGCATTCTGAATAATGAGTATCTCACATAGAGTCATCAGGATGTACAGCACAGAAATAGATTCTTTGGTCCAACTTGTCCATACCAACCAGATGTCTTAAATTAATCTAGTCCCATTTACCAGCATTTGGTCCATATCCCTCTAAACTCTTACTATCCATATACCTGTCCGAATGCCTTTTAAATGTTGTAATTGTACTAACCTCCACCACTTCCTCTGGCAGCTCATTCCATACACGCACCACCCTCTGCATGAAAGCATCGACCCTTAGGTCCCTTTCTTGACTCCCCAAAGCCTACCTACTGTGTACAAGATGCAGGAGTTAAATAGAATACTCTCCACTTGCCTGGACGAGCACAGCTCCAACTGCACTTAACAAGAGTGGGTCTTGAATCTACAACCTTTATGAATGAGAAGTACTATCACTTCCACTGTGTTGCTGTAGCCATTTAATAAGTCTGAGTTTCTATTTAAAACACCTTATAGATAATTCTTCTATTCTTTAATGTCTCTTTATATGTTCTCTATGCATTTGATAACTATCCCAGAATATCAGACAGTGAAAACAGAATTTGAGTTCATCGGTCACAGTAAATCTGTGATCTTGATAAGTACATTGCAGAACAGCTCTAAACATCCCTAACTTTACAAAAGGGTGTATTGTTTGCTATCTTGTGGAAAATCTGCTAATTCACATCTGAGCAAATATTTAAATTATTCTATTCTGAGTTTTGAACAAAAGGAACCAGAACAAAAGAAGCTGCTCATGGTAATTTCAAAGAGTACATCCTGTGTGGTACAATACATAGGTTTGTGGCAACTACAGAATGCAGCATAATATTAGATGGTCCACCTTTGGGTAGTCAACTCCCAGTCTATTTGCACCTGAGACTGTACAAAAAGGCTTGCAATTTATATTTTCTAAGTTAACCATGCACTGCTGATGGAGCACGGTCATTCACACATTAAATCATTAAAATTACTGTTAAAAGTAGCCAACTAACATTGTTGGAATCTTCACCTGAGTGCACCAGAAAGTCTGGGACAGGTCATAATTTTGGTGTAAACCTTTATACAGTAAGTTTCTTACACATCTGGAAAAACAATGGCATTTTCAAAATTTAAAACAATGATGCTTTTGAAAGCAAATGTAATTATGAGTGCCACTTTTGCAAAAGATGCTGTGTATCCTCAAATGTCCTCTCCTCCCTATTGTTTCATTTACTTGTCAGGAAACCACACCATTTCTGACTCCTCACAACTCACCATGCAGTTCCTCAGGGTGGTGCAAAAGATATATGTTGCCATCACCTGAGTTTTCCTTCAATTTTCATTATACAGACTGTCAGGAAAATCTGACAATTTTATATAAAATGTGACATTTGCCCACCATCTTCCTTGCAGAGTCATTGGGCACAGCTTCAGTGAAAATTGGATTAATGATCTTGTGTTTCTTTTTAGGGATTTTTTCAGCTAGAAATTAATATGGCACTAAGTGTGATTTTTGTGCAGGTAATTTTCTGAAACATGTATTAATAACAACGGAAAAGTTGGTTAATTACAACAATTTGTAATGCTGTAGAGTGACAGAGTAGCATAGGATCACAGACTCAGCACCAAGGAAGAAGCAACAAATTACCAAAGGTAAATGGGATCACAAATGGAGGGTCATTAGCTCCTAGCAATTTGGACCCATTACAAAAATTGCAGCTGGAAGCAAATGTCAGTTTCCATGGGTAGTCTATTTTGGAAAAATATATCGTCTTTTGGGTTTTCCTTTCCATCTTGATGGACACACATCATATATTATTTGAGAGTGAAAGTGTGACATTCGTTACCCTTTGTCCCTGAAGCCAGGTTAATTACAATGAACACTCATTGTGTTCTTTCCACTGTGTCAGATACATTTCATTCAAGCAATAACAGAAGAGTTGTCAAAATATGTTCAACATTTTAGCATGCTTCTTCTAAAATCCATAACCTCACTCCTCCTGATTTCCACCAGCCCCACAATCCTTTTATGGTTTCCACATCCCTCAAATTCTGGACTTTTGCTCATCCTGATTTTCTTCGCTCCAACCTGGGTGGTCATTTCTTCAGTGTGTATGTCCATAAGTTCTGGAATTCACTCGCCCTTTCCCTGCCTCACTCTCTTTCTTTACAACAATCCTTAAAACCCACCTCAACTCTCATACAGGATCACCAAAAAAAGGACAGATTTTGTGAAAGCGTTTAGTCTGGCGCTCACCAGGACAGTTTGTAAAAAATGCAATGAAAAGGGAAACTTTTTATTGTGCATGAAAAGGGAGTGTGGGTTTATCAGCAAGTGAAGGCAGTGCCATGGGAAATGGTCCTGATAAATTAAAGATGAAAATCTTTGGCAGTGTAAATCTTCTTCAACAGGACACAAATTCTGTCCTGTAAAAAACTGCCCGAGTAATTCATTCTGACATCTTGCTTGGTAAAGCTTCATCAAAGCGTTGTAGGATAATATAATATGTTAAAGAAGCAAAACAAATGTATGTTATATTTTTAGTGGGATATTGCCATTTAACTCTGTAGCATTTGACATTTTTAAGACTCCTGTTTTCAAAGTTATTCATTTGTTTGTTGGTAGATTTATGTTCCTTCTGAAAATATTGGATGAATTGTTACTAGGTGTCAATCAGCTCAGTATTTTTTTTACGAGAATCCTACAGTGTGGAAACAGGCCCTTCAGCCCAACAAGTCCACACTGCCCCTTCGAAGAGTAATCCACCTGGACCCATTCCCCTATCCTATTACTCTACATTTTCCCCTGACTAAAGAATCTAATCTACACATCTCTGAACACTATGGGCAATTTAGCATGGACAATTCACCTAACCTGCACATCTTTGGACTGTGGGAGGTAACCAGAGCACCTGTAGGAAACCCATGCAGACACGGGGAGAATGTGTAAACTCACTAGAACAGCTGAGGCTGAATCGAACCCAGGTCCCTGGCGCTGTGAGGCAACAGTGCTAACCACTGAGCCACCATTCCACCTGTGTTATTGCACAGTTGCCAGTTCTGGGTCCTGGGACTTGAGCACAACAATGGTAGTGCAGGATTCTCCTGAGGCTCTTCCCCTCTCTGACAAATGTACTCCAGGTTTGGATACTGTTGGGGGCGGGAGGTGGGGTTTGGCCTCTCAGGGGAGTATAATTGCAGCAGTCAAGCCAGAAGCATCACAACTGCTGTAGATCAGTGTAGGGCAAAATCCAAGTGAGAAATACTGATTGGAGACTCAATAGTTAGGGGCACAGACAGCCATTTCCGTGGCCATATTTTAGACTCCAGGATAGTGTGTTGTCTCCCTGGTTCCAGGGTTAAGGACATTTCTGAGCAGTTACATGAAATTCTTAAAGGGGTAGGGGGGCAGGTGGGTGGTGAAGGTGGTGAGCATCCAGAGGTCGTTGTGCACATCGGTGCATAGAAGGATGAGTTCCTGCGGAGTGAGTACAGGGAGTTAGGAAAGAGGCTGAAGAGTAGAACCTAGATGGTAATAATCTCTGGGTTACTCCCAGTGCCACACGCTAGTGAAACAAGGAATAGAAAGATAGGAGAGATGCACATGTGACCAGAAACTGGTACAGGGGTTAGGGTTTCAGGTTCTTGGATCATTGGGATCTCTTCTGGGGCAGGGGGGACCTGTACAAGAGGGATAGGTTGCATCTAAACTGGAAGGGGAACCAATTTCCTCACAGGAGGTTTCACTAGTGCAACTCAGGAGGGTTTAAAACTCGGGGGGCAGGGGGCTGGGAACTAGAGCAGCAGGTCAGCAAGTGGAGGGATTGAGGGGAAGCTAGATGTTAGGATCAGTATGTCAGAAAGGGAGGACAGGCAGAGACAAGTAAATGAACGCGATGGTATTAATGGGCTGAAGTGTGTTTAGTTCAATTCCAGGAGCATTATGGGTGACGCAGATGAGCTTAGAATCTGGATCAGTATGTGGGACTATGATGTTGTGGTCATTACAGTGACTTGGTTGAGAGAGGGACAGGTCTGGCTGCTCAGCGTTTCAGGATTTTGTTGTTCTAGAAGAGACAGAGAGGAAGGTAAAAGAGATGGAGGAGTTGCATTACTAATCAGGGAGAATAGGTGAAAGTGAGTACTGCAGATACTGGAGATTAGAGTCAAGAGTGTAGTGCTAGAAAAACACAGCAGGTCAGGCAGCATCCGAGGAGCAGGAAAAAAAAGTCTATTTTCCTGCTATCAGGGAGAACGTCACATCTGCACTCAGGAAGGACATAATGGGGGGCCCCTCACTGAGGCACAGCTCAAAAATAAGAAAGATGCAGTCACTTACATGGGATGCCCCCCTCTCCCTCCCCCCTCTCCCAACAGCCAATTAGACATGAAGGAACAAATATGTAGGCAGATTATGGAAAGATGCAATAGCAACAGGCTGTCATAGTGGATGACCTTAACCTCCCCAATATTGACTGGAACTCCCTTAGAGCAAGAGGCTTCCATTAGACAGAATTTGTTAGATGCATCCAAGAAGGTTTTTTGAAACAGTATGACAATCCAACGAGAAGAGGGGCCATGTTGGACCTTGTATTGGCTAATGGGCCTGGCCAGGTGACTGACCTTTCAGTCAAAGAGTATTTTGGAAACAGTGATAACAACTTCTTAAGGTTTAAGATAGCTATAAATAAGGATAAGTCAGGAAGGTATTAAACTGGAGGAGGGCAAATTACATCAGTATTAGGCAGGAGCTAGGGAGTGTTAATTGGGAGAAGCTGTTATTGGGCAAGTCCATATTTGACATGTGGGAGTTACTTAAAGGCCTGATCAGAATTCAAGACCATCATCTTCTAGTAAAGAGAAAGGACAAGGATGGCAAGTAATGAGGGAGGTTGTGAATTTAGTCAAAAGCAAAAAGAACATGAAAGGTTTAGGAAGCTAAAATCAGACAGGACCTGTGAGGAATATAAATAAAGCAGGGAAGAACTCAAGCCAGGAATTGGGAGAGCAGGAAGCAGCCATGACAAATAGGATTAAAGAGAATCCGAAGGCATTCTATAGATACATTAAAAACAAAAGGATAACTAGGGAGAAGGTAGGATTACTCAAGGATAAAGGAGTGGACTTGTGCTTGAAGGCAGAGGATGTGACCGAGAATACTTTGTGTCAGTATTCACCCAAAAGAAGGATATAGACATAGAACATAGAATATTACAGCGCAGTACAGGCCCTTCAGCCCTCAGTGTTGTGCTGACCTGTGAAATTAATCAGATGCCCATTTAACCTACACCATTCCATTATTATCCATATGTATGTCCAATGACCATTGAAATGCCCTTAACGTTGGCGAGTCTACTACTGTTGCAGGCAGGCCGTTCCACGCCCCTACTACTCTCTGAGTAAAGAAACTCCCCCTGATGTCTGTCCTAAATCTATCACCCCTCAGTTTAAAGCTGTGTCCCCTCATGTTAGCCTTCACCATCTGAGAAAAAAGGCTCTCACTATCCACCCTACCTAACCCTCTGATTTTCTAATGCGTCTCAATTAAATCACCTCTCAACTTTCTTCTTTCCAACAAAAACAGTCTCAGTTCCCTCAGCCTTTCCTCGTAAGACCTTCCCTCCATACTGGGCAACATTCTAGTAAATCTCCTCTGAACCCTTTCCAAAGCTTCCACATCCTTCCTATAATGCGGTGACCAGAACTGTACACAATACACCCAGTGCGGCCGCACTAGTGTCTTGTACAGCTGAAGCATAACCTTGTGGCTCCAAAACTCAATTCCCCTACCAATAAATGCCAACACACCATATACTTTCTGAACAATCCGATCAACCTGGACTTGCACTAATTTATCCACCTGGACACCGAGATCTCTCTGTTCATCTACACTACCAAGAATTTTAACATTAGCCCAGTACTCTTCATTCCTGTTACTTCTTACAAAGTGAACTCCCTCACACTTTTCCATATTAAACTCCATTTGCCATTTCTCAGCCTAGCTCTGCATCTTATCTATGTCCTCTGTAACCCATAACATCCTTTGGCACTATCCACAATTCTGCCTACCTTAATGTCATCCACAAATTTACTAATCCATCCTTCCATGTCCACATCCAGATAAAAATGATGAACAGCAGTGGCCCTAAAACAGATTCCTGCAGCACGCCACTGGTAACTGCAGGATGAACATTTCCCATCAGCCACCACCCTTTATCTTCTTTCAGTTAGCCAATTTCTGATCCAAACCGCTAAATCAGCTTTAAAACTGAAACTCTGTATTTTGTGCAAAAGCCTACCGTGTGGAACCTTATCAAACGCCTTACTGAAATCCATATACACCACATCAACCGCTTTACCTTCATCCACCTGTTTTGTCACCTCTGGAATAACTCAATAAGGTTAGTGAGGCATGACCTACCCTTCACAAAACTGTGTTGATTAAAACTAATCAAATTATTCCTTTCCAGATGGTTATAAATCCTATCTCTTATAACCTTTTCCAACACCTTACCCACAACTGAAGTAAGGCTCATTGGCCTATAATTATCAGGGCTGTCCCGACTCCACTTCTTAAACAAGGGATCAACATTTGCTATCCTTCAGTCTTCTGGCACTACTCCTGACGACAATGATGACATAAGTATCAAAGCCAAAGGCTCTGCAATCTCCTCCCTGGCTTCCCAGAGAATCCGAGGATAAAGCCCTTTTGGCCCCAGGGTCTAATCTATTTTCAGATCTTCCAAAATTGTTAATGCCTCTTCTTTGTCAACCTCAATCCCATCTAATCTTGTCGCCTGTATCTCCATGCGTTCACTAACATTGCCCTTTTCCAATGTGAATACTGATGAAAATTGGTCCTAATCTTACTCCAGTCATTCTTTTATTCCTGATAAAACTATAGAAGGCCTTAGGGTTTTCCTTGATCCTACCGGACTACAACTTCTCATGTCCCCTCTGGCTCTTCTGAGTCCTCTCTTTAGATCTTTTCTGGTTCACTGGTAACTCTCAAGCCCCCTAACTGAGCCTTCATGCCTCATCCTCACATAAGTCTTCTTCCTTTTGACAAGAGCTTCAACTTCTTTAGTAAACCATGGCTCCTTCTCTCGACAGCTACCTCTCTTGCCTAATAGGTACATACTTAACAAGGAGCCCCAGTAGCTGTTCCTTGAATAAGCTCCACATTTCAAGAGTGTCCATTCCCTGCAGTTTCCTTCCCCATCCCGTGCATCCTAAATCTTGCCTAATCACATCATAATTGCCTTTCCCCCAGTTATACCTCTTTCCCTGTGGTATATATCTATCCTTGCCCATTGCTATTGTAGACATAACCAAATTATGGTCACTATCACCAAAGTGCTCACCTACCTCCAAACCTAACACATGGTCGGGTTCATTCCCCAGTACCAAATCCAATTAGGTATTGCCTGTTGTTGGCCTGTCTACATACTGTGTCAGAAAATCCTCCTGCACACATTGAACAAAAACTGACCCATCTAAACTACTCGGACTATAGTATTTCCAGTCAATATTGGGGAAGTTAAAATCCTCCATAACGACTACCCTCTTACTCTCACTCCTATCGCGACTCATCTTTGCTATCCTTTCCCCCACATCCTTGGAACAATTTGGAGGCCTATAGAAAACTCCCAACAGGGTGACCTCTCCTTTCCTGTTGCTAACCTCAGCCCAAACTACTTCAGTGGATGAGCCCTCAAACGTTATCTCAGCTGCTGTAATACCAGCCTTGATTTACAATGCCACTCCCCTGCCTCTTTTACCATCTTGCTGTTCTTGTTGAACCATCTAAATCCCGGAATCTGCAACAATCATTCCTGTCCCTCCTCTAGCTATGTCTCTGAAATGGCCACAACATCAAAATCCCAGATACCATCCCAAGTTCACCCACCTTATTCCTGATGCTCCTGGCATTGAAGTACACACATTTCAAACCAACATCCTAATTGCTAGTGCCGTCTTGCGACCTTGTAAACCTATCCCTGACCTCACTACCCTGAACCTCCTGTATAGTGAAATTACAGTTCAGGTTCCCATCCCCCTGCTGCATTAGTTTAAACCCCATCGAAGTGCATTAGCAAACTCCCATCCACAGGATATTGGTACCCCTCTGGTTCAGGTGAAAACGATCCTGTTTGTAGAGATCCCACCTTCCCCAGAAAGTGCTCCAATTATCCAAGAATCTAAAACCCACCCTCCTGCACCATCCCTGCAGCCACGTGTTCATCTCCGCTCTCTCGCTGTTCCTTGCTTCACTATCATGGGGCACGGGCAACAAACCAGAGATAACAACTCTGTTTGTTCTAGCTCTAAGCTTCCACCCTGGCTCCCTGAAATTCTACCTTAGATCCCCACCTTTCTTCCTATGTATGTCATTGGTGCCTACGTGGACCATGACTTGGGGCTGCTCCCATACCCCTCAAGGATCCAGAAAACACGATCAGAGGCATCACGAATCCTGGTACCTGGGAGGTAACACACCAACTGTGAGTCTCTTTCATTCCCACAAAACCTCCTATCTATCCCCCTAACAATGGAGTCCCCAATGACTAAAGCTCTGCTCCTCTTCCCCCTTCCCCCTCTGAGCAACAGGGACAAACCCTGTGCCAGAGAACTGAGCCTCAATGCTTACCCCTAGTAAGTTCCCCCCCCCCCCCCGCCAACAGTATCCAAAATGGTATACTTGTTGAGGGGAACCACTACAGGAGATCCCTGCTCTGCCTGCCGATTCCCTTTTCTATCCCCGACAGTAACACATCTACCTTCTTCACATGGCTGCGGAGTAACTACCTCCCTGTAACTCCTTGCAATAACCTACTCCGCTTCCCAAAAGATCCGAAATCCATCCAGCTCCAGCTCCAGTTCACTAACATGGTTCTTGAAGAGCTGGAGTTGGGTGCACTTCCCACAAATGAGGTCAGCAGGGACACTAGAGGTGACCCTTATCTCCCACATACTGCAGGAGGAACATTCAACTGCCTTCATCTCCATTCTAGCTATTCTAAATTCCAAATAGACCGCTGAAAAAAATGAAACACAAAAGAAAACACTTGTCACCTTACCAACCGATGCACAGAACATTTTTTTTGGTTAAAGGAGGGGGATGGGCGGGAGACACTGCCCGAGTAGTGGTTCGGGTAAAGCAACCACCCAAATATGTAACCTCATGACCTCTTCAACTGCGTCCAGGAATTGAAGAAGGCCGGACATAAAAGTAAGCATTTTATACTGTATACTCATGTATCCTGACAGGCTCCGCTGCTCCCTGGTGACCTTGTGACCTCTCTGACTGTGTCCAGAAACTGAAGAATGCTGGACCTAAAAGTGAGTAATTTACATGGAAGATACTGAGATTAGTGTTCAGCGTGCTAATATGCTAGGCATTTTGAGATCAAGAAAAAAGTAGTGTTGGGTCTCTTGAAGCGCATTAAGATGGATAAGTCCCCAGAGCCTGATGGTATCTACCCAGGTAATTGAGAGAGGCAAGAGAGGAGATTGCTGGGGTCTTGATGAAGATCTTTGTATCCTACTGGCCATTGGAGAGGTCCTGGAGGACTGGCAAGTAGCAAATGTCGTTCCTCTGTTCAAGAAGGGAAATGGGGATAATTCAAGAAAATATAGACTGATGTGTCTTACATCGGTGATTGGGAAGCTATTGGAGAGAACTCTTAGGGATAGGATTTTCATGCATTTGGAAAAGCGTTGCCTAATTAGAGATAATAAGCATGGTTGTCCCCTTTGTGTTGGGCAGTCATGTCTTACTAACTGGATTGATTTTTCGAGGCGGTGACAAAGGTGATGGATGAGGGTAGAACAATGGATGTTGTCTACATGGATTTCAGTAAGGCTTTTAACAAGGTCCCTCCTGGTAGGCTCATCCATAAAATTAATGCATGGTCCATGGTGACTTGGCCACATGGATTCAGAATTGGCTTGTCTATAGAAGGCAGAAGCTAGTGGTGGAAGGGTGTATTTTTTCTGGCTGGAGGTCTGCAGGGATCCATGCTGGGACCACTGCTGTTTGTGATATAAATGACTTAGATGAAAATGTGGATAGATGAGTTAGTAAGTTTGCAGGTGACATAAAGTTCAGTAGAGTTGTGGATAGTGTTGAAGGTTGTCAAAGTATACAGCAGAAAATAGATCAGTTGTAGATATGGGCGGAGAAATGGCAAATGGAGTTTAATCCAGGTCAGTGTGAGGTGCTGCACTTTGGGAGATCAAATAGATGTCATAGAGATATACAGCATGGAAACAGACCCTTCGGTCCAACCCGTCCATGCCAATGTTAAGGAAAAATATACAATTAACAGCAGAACCCTGAACAGCATTGATGTACAGAGAGACCTTGGGGTTCAAGTCCATTGCTCCCTGAAAGTGGCCACACAAGTAGTTAGGGTGGTAAAGAAGGCATATGATATGCTTGTCTTTATTGGTCAGGGAAATGAGTACGAGAGTCAGGATGTTATGTTGCATGTTTATAAGATTGGTTAGGCTGCATTTAGAGTATTGCGTTCAATTCTGATCACCACACTACAGGAAGGATGTGGGGGCTTTGGAGAGGGTGCAGAAGAGGCTTACCAGGATGCTGCCTGGATTAGAGGGTATGACCTATAAGGAGGGGCTAGAAAAACTTGAGTTGTTTTCTCTGGAGCAGCAGAGGCTGAGGAGAGAGTTGATAGAAGTCTATAAAATTATGAGATGCATAGTTGGATTGACAGAATCTTTTTTCTAGAGTTGAAAAGTCTAATACAAGGGGGCATGCAATGAAGCTGGGAGGGGGATAGTTCACAGGAAACATGAGGGGCAAGTTTCTTTATACAGAGAGTGGTCGGTGTCTAGAATGCACTGGTGGTTGGAGGCAGAAATAATAGGGGCATTTAAGGGGCTTTTAGATAAGCACAGGAATTTGCAAAGAATTGGGGGGGGGGGGTGAATATACACCAAAGCGCAGGCAGAAGGGACTAGTTTAATTTGGCATCATGTTCAGAACAACATCGTGGGCCAAAGGGCCTGTTTCTGTGCTGTACTGTTCTATGTTCTTAAAATTGAAGCTAATATTTCAGTGTTGAACGAAGGAAGTTCCGCACTGTCAGAGGTGTTGTCCTTAGATAAGACTGTAAATCGATACTCTGTTTATCTGCTTGGATGGATGTAAAAGATCCAATCACACAGATTCAAGGAAGGGCAAGACTGTTAACACCAGTCTCTTGGCCAATATTTACATCTCAATCAACATCATGAAACAAATTATTTGGTCATTATCACATCTAATTTCAAGGGGGTTTGCCGTACACGCACTAGAAATGGAGTTTCCAACATTACCATGGTCAAAAAGTATCGAATTTAAAATAAATTTTCACAAGACCTTTAAGGCAGCACAGTGGTTAGCCCTACTGCCTCACAGCGCCAGAGACCTGGGTTCAATTCCCACCTCAGGCAACTGTCTGTGTGGAGTATGCACATTCTCCCCGTGTCTGCATGGGTTTCCTCCGGGTGCTCTGGTTTCCTCCCACAGTCCAAAGATGTGCAGGTTACGGTGAATTGGCCATAGTGTTAGTTGTAGGGGAATAGGTCTGGGTGGGTTGCTCTTCAAAGAACATAGAACATAGAACATAGAAGAATACAGCGCAGTAGTGCAGGTTACGGTGAATTGGCCATAGTGTTAGTTGTAGGGGAATAGGTCTGGGTGGGTTGCTCTTCAAAGAACATAGAACATAGAACATAGAAGAATACAGCGCAGTACAGGCCCTTCGGCCCTCGATGTTGCGCCGATCCAAGCCCACCTAACCTACACTAGCCCACTATCCTCCATATGCCTATCCAATGCCCGCTTAAATGCCCATAATGAGGGAGAGTCCACCACTGCTACTGGCAGGGCATTCCATGAACTCACGACTCGCTGAGTAAAGAACCTACCCCTAACATCTGTCCTATACCTACCCCCCCTTAAGATTTAAAGCTATGCCCCCTTGTAATAGCTGACTCCATACGTAGCAAAAGATTCTCACTGTCGACCCTATCTAAACCCCTAATCATCTTGTACACCTCTATCAAGTAACCCCTACACCTTCTTTTCTCCAATGAAAACAACCCCAAGTGCCTCAGCCTCTCCTCATACGATCTT
>NC_057736.1:11625449-11644003 GCF_004010195.1 Chiloscyllium plagiosum | reverse complement strand
TCCTTCCTGTCTACCTTATAACTCTCAATCGCCCCAATTGAACCTTCACGCCTCATCTTTACATAGGCCGCCCTCTTCCCTTTAACAAGGGATTCCAATTCCTTATTAAACCATGGCTCCCTCACACGACCCTTTCCTCCCTGCCTGACGGGCACATACTTATCAAGGACACTCAATAGTTGCTCCTTGAACAAGCTCCACATATCAATTACACCCTTGCCTTGAAGCTTACTTTTCCAGGTCACACATCCTAAGTCGGTGTGGACTTGTTGGGCCAAAGGGCCTGTTTCCACACTGTAAGTAAGTAATGAAAAAGAGTTGATTGAAACAAAATATGACTCTTTTTCAGCATGAACTGGAATCCAGGTCAAAAAGTGTTAACTTCCAGGAACATTGTTAGAATAAACTGTTTTCTTTAAATTTGTTCCAGGGACGTGGGCAGTGGGAGTAAAGTACCCATCGATACATATGCTGAATGAATGTGGTCTGTCACATAGTTACGCTTAGGCCAGACTAGATTCCCAGGTTTAAAAGGACACTTATGAACCATCTATAATTTTTCCACCAATCCAGCAGTTTTCACAGTTATTATAGTGACTCCACACTACAACTTGCCAGATTTATTGAATTAAATTTCTCATCATGCAATCGTGGGATTAGAATTTATAACCTCAATGCTAACAACACCAATGCATTTAATCTCAGATGGCCACATACAAACTACATTAAAAAGAAATATTTATTTCAAATAAACCTCTTATTGTATTAATTTTTAAACAATTTTAAAATTGGTAAAAACATTCAATAATTGAAAAGTTTTGATCAGATTATTTAAATTAATAATGCAAAATTGTTTCTCACCATAATAGTACATTAGCCTCAGTGAATCCATATTTTATTGGGAAGGGAAGGTTGAATGAGTCCAGTTATTTTGCTTTTATAGCTAAAATAAGTTTGAGTCACAACTTCTGTTAATGAATACACACAACCTTGCTCAGCATCAATACCCACACAGCAACCAGTTGGGATAAGGGCAAGGACATCAGCTCAGTTCTCCTCTTACTCGGCCTATGTATTCTGAAGGAGAAAGTGAGGTCTGCAGATGCTGGAGATCAGAGATGGAAATGTGTTGCTGGAAAAGCGCAGCAGGTCAGGCAGCATCTAGGGAACAGGAGAATCGACGTTTCGGGCATTAGCCCTTCTTCAGGAATGAGGAAAGTTGCCTGCTGGACCAACTTTCCTCATTCCTGAAGAAGGGCTAATGCCCGAAACGTCGATTTTCCTGTTCCCTAGATGCTGCCTGACCTGCTGTGCTTTTCCAGCAACACATTTCCATCTATGTATTCTGAAGCCAACTACAACTGCAACATGGTGCTTGGATTAAATGGCCTAGAAGAATCAAAACGCCAAGCCTGGCGTGGTCTAGTTTGACGCTCTGGAGTTAGACTGGATTGTACTTTTACAACCAGCATGGAAATGATAAACTCCAGAAGGCTGTACTGGCCCTGGAGCATGTAGAGGAGGTTCATGAGAATGGTCCCAGGAATGAAAAGCTTAACATATGAGGAACATTTGAGGGTCTATACTCGCTGAGGTTTAGAAAGATAAGGGGAGTTATCTAATTGAAAAATACAGAATACTGAAAGGCCTGGACAGAATTAAATGTTGGGAAAATGTTTCCATTGGTAGGAGACTAGGACCCTAGGGCATAGCCTTAGAGGAAAGCTTTTCAAAGGGCGATAAGGAGAAACATCTTCAGCCAGAGAGTGGTGAATTTATGGAATTCCTTGTCACAAAAGGTTGTGGGGGCACATCATGAAGTATATTTAAGACTGAGATAGATAGGTTCTTGAGTATCAAGGGGATCAAGGGTGATGGGGAGAAAGTGGGAGATTGGGGTTGAGAAACTTATCAGTCATGATTGAATGGAGGAGCAGACTTGATGGGCTGAATGGTCTAATTTCTGCTCCTATATCTTATGGTTTTATGAATGGCCTCTTTCTGTGCCCTTCATTTATCCATCTTTTGACTTCTCTTTAAACCATTCTTTATGACATACCTTTGCGACCAAGCCTTTGAGTATTGACCCTAATTTATGGTTGAGGTAAAAGTTTGTTTGATGCTCCTGTGAAGCATCTTGGGGTATTTTACGCCATTAAAAGTGCTAAATAAATTCAGCTAATCATGTTACAGTTATTGGTCATCAGTCCACGATAAGGTCAGAAGTGGGGGTGATTGCTGATGCTTACACAATGTTGAGCATCATTCATGACTCATCAGATACTGAAGACCTGAACAATATCCAGGCTGGGGCTGACAGGTGGCAAGTAACATTCATGCCACATAATACCCATCTCCACCAAGAGAGCATCTGAATATCTCCCCTTGACATTCAATGGCATTACTGTCACTAAATCTCCCACCATCAACATCCTGAGAAGGTGACTATTGATCAGAAATTGGTCAGAGGCTGAAGATTCTGAGGTAAGTCACTTAATTTGTCCCCTGTATTCCTGTCCAAGGAGTATAAAGATCATGTTTTCCAACCTAACCAGAGATCACTTGAAGCATGGTATGTTACATGATACACTACGTAAGTTAATAGTCTAATGTTAACCCAAACATTGGTATACCTGAAGATTTTGATATCTCTATATAATAACTAACTATAGGAAAGTCTCTGGCACTCTTCATTACCACAATGCTCAAGCTTAGATTCTTATGTCCTGGGGGATGACATAAAACATGCTGCATTTGATAAAATACCCTGTTGGAGGCAACATTCACACCTATGGGATACTTATATTACAGGCAGTCCCTGGGTTGTGAATGGGTTCTATTCTTGAGTCTGTTCCAAGTTAATTTGTTCACAGGTAGGAACACAGTGCAGGACAACATAAAGTAACTGTTCATCAGTACAGGTAACGTTTGCATATTGAATCTTTAAAATTGATATTAATACACCCCTGTTTGGAATCTTTAAAATTAATATTAATACACCCCTGTTTCATATGTACGAGCGTTCGTAAGTTTGACATTCATAAATTGGGGATCTCTTGCATTGGGTATGGTTGTTCTCATTTCAGTAATTAAATTCAGGAGCAAATTTTACTCATGGATAAGTATGCAATATCTTAAACCACACTCCTCTGATTAAACTTAAAGTTTTGGTCATCACTTTAGTTCTTTATCGCTGCGCTAAAGAAGACTTTGTTCCTGGAGTTTGCAATTGAAACGGATTAATGAAGAGTCTCATGAATGAATTCAGGGAAATAGCAACTGACATCAAAGTGCAGTGCCTTCCATATCCTCTTACGTCCGATGATTCATGTCTGACCTTATACTTCAATCAGACAGTTAGCCCTTTTCTCTTAACCATTTTATTACTGTCACTTGTGATAGTTTTGTTTAATGTAAATCTCTGAACCATGCCAGCAGGGATTGTTCAAACTGCATGGACACAATGTTGTTTTGTTTGTTAACATGAGTTAAGGGAATGTGTGCAGGTTGTTTGATCAGTCTTTTCCTATGTCGGAATCCAGGCTCCTTAAAACGTCTTCATTTTCAAACATATTGTGGGGTATTTTTTGCTAGGTTTTTATTTCATTTAAGATGTAGAAGTAAGTGGTTTTTGTTCACAGATTTGTCTGATTACTTTTTTCTGTTCTAAGCTTTCAGATCCAATCTATTCGACTGTTTGTCTTACACTATTCTTAAAATCACAAGGCCATAAGAATATACGGCCATTCAGGCCATTGTACCTGTCTCAGCACTTTGAAAGAAATACAATTGTGCTCTTCATTCCCAAGCCCAGAAAAATGGGGAAGGTTGACAACAGTCAAGGGAACTTGCTGTAAAACCTGCTGCCAAGCCCAAGTGATAGCTCACTTTAATGTCTCATCCACAAGACATCACCTCTGATAGTGGCAAGGATCCTTCAGCGCTGCATTGGAGTGACAGCTTTGATCCTTGTGCTCAGGTGTTTTATTCCTGTTGTCGCCCTAACTCACTCCTTCCCCTTAGCTGTGCAGAGTTACCCTTCAATCGTAGCTTCTGCCACCCTGTCATCAATCACAACAACTTATTGTGTTAAAATAAGATTCACTTCTTTGGCCCAAGTTGTGTCCCATTTTGGTCACCAAAGTTTAAAAAGGGTGAGAGTTTCTTGAGAGGGTTCTGATATTTATCTGAAATGTTTCTGGATTTAGGGTTTTTAACATAGAGTTTAAGTTGGAGAAACAGGGTTTGTTTTCCTTTGAAAAAAGGATTGGTAGAAAAAAATTGTTTGAATTGGGCAGTTTAGGCATGATGGATAAAAATAAATTGTTCCCATTAGCAGCAAGAAGTGGACAACATCCAGACTTGGTCTGACAAGTGACAAGTAACGTTCACGCTACACAAGTACCAGGCAATGGCCGTTTCCTACAAGTGAAAATCTAACCATAGTCCCTTGATGTTCAATAGCATTACCATCTGTGAATTTTCCTGCCACCATCTTCCTGAGGTTTCCCATTGACCAGAAACTGAAATAGCTATAAATATACATAATGTATCTAATTACAAAGGCTACAAGAGCGGTCGGAGGCTAGGAATTCTGTGATAAGTAATTTACCTCTTGTCTCCTTAATTCTGTCTACCATCTACGAGGCATAAGTCAGGAGTATGATGAAATGCTCTGCACTCGTCTAATGAGTGCAGCTTCAACAGCATTCAATAAACTTAACACCATCCAGGATAAAACAGCCCACTTGATTTGCACCCCTTACACCACTTCAACATTCACTGATGTTACCACTGACACAGAGTGGCAGCAGTGTGCACCATCTACATTGTAGTAATTCACCAAGGCTGCATCTTCCAAGTTTGCAACCTCTACTATATAGAAATACAAGAGGAGCAGATGCATGGGAACACTACCTCCGGCAAAGGCCCCTGCAAGTTGCACACCAAGCTGACTTAGAAATATGTCACCATTCCTTCACTGTCACTGAGTCAAAATTCTAGAACTCCCTTTCCAACAGTCCTGTAGGTATCGACACACTCCAAGGTCTGCAGAGGCTCAAGAAGACAGCGCCAAGGAAATTAGGGATGGGTAATAAATGCTGACCATACAAACGTGGTCCACATTCCATGAATAACTGAAAAGAAAAGCTGTAGTACAAAGACAGGGGATCTTCAATTTTAGGGATTTGAAGATGGAGGAACAGTGTTTTTACACAAGTGAATGATCTGGACTTGCTGCTTATGAGGGTAACAATGTGGAGGTGAACAATGATTTCAAAAAGAAAATGATGTGCAATTGAGAGAAATAAACTTTCAGGGCCAGTGGAATAGAGCAAAGGAATGGGATTGAGTGGATTGATGCACGGGGAGACAGTATAGACTGGATAGGAGGAATAGTCTCTGTCTGTGCTGTGATGACTTTGTGATGTCACACTCAGTTCACCACTGGTACTTTTCTCAGCTAACTGTTAACTTGTTTCTGATTATTTGCACAACGACATAATGTTTGAACCACTGTTAGCCAAGATTATGATTGTATATTCTTTATTCCAAGTGCCACATTCCCTTTTATTTTACATTTAACAATGTCAGATTCATCTCAAAGATATCAATGCTAGATATGGTTTGGAGAGATGCAAAATATTCCAGGTTATGTTTTACACATGTGGACCTGACTTCTGCTAAGTATAATGGAGATAAGAAGTGATGACAGGATAAAACTATATGAACATTCATTGGATTTTAGTTGCATTTGGTCTGAGGATAAGACCATTGTATATTTAACTTGGCAGGTTACATGATAAAGGTTGCACTGGGACGAAGATTAGCTTTTATTGGTGCAATGCTGTGTCTCTGTGATTTTACCACCACGGTGACAAAGTAATGATACAGTAACTGCTTTTCAAGGCTCACATCCTACCCAAGGGGATTTTCTACTGTGTTACTCTGGACTGCTCATGAAGGCCATTAAGCACAGCAGTCAATAACACTATTTTCATGGAACAGCAATGGAAAGCATCACTTTCTGTTATTCTAAGAATTTTATTCACTAAAGCAGGCCTGCAATATATATTTAATAGTCTTAACACAGACATAAATGTGTTCCTTTAGTGTTCTGAACAGTTTATACAGCTAATGTTTGCTCACCTTGATGCTAGCACAGCATAGAGTAAGTCTCAGCATCCTTAACATATGAACAAGGAACAAAAGTTGGCCACTCAGCCCTTCCAACCTGCTCCACCATTCAATACGATCAGGGACAAACTGATGTCAACTTCAACTCCACATTCCTGCACCCCACTGATTATCTTTCATCCCCTTGTAATTAAGAACCTATTTAACTCTGCCTTAAAAATATTTAAAGAATCTGCATTCACTACCTTTTGATAAGCCTCTCAACCCTTTGAGAGAAAGAATGTTTGCTTATCTCTGTCTTAAATGGGCAACTCCCTGTGTTTAAACTATGACTGAATGTGATTGAAGAAATATTACCATCAGTTATGGTACAAAAGGAAGGATAGCTTGGCTAGCTGACCATTGGTCTTGCACTGCAGTTTAAACTTAACCTCCTCCATTGGTGAACCTCCTTACTATTAGGTGAACAAACTAGCCAGCCTTGGAAACCAGTTAAAAAGATACATTTAAGAAGGCACATGCTGGATGGTTCCAGGTGTAATTGCCATGTTAAAAGACAAAAGAAGACTTGCTTTCTGGTATTAACTGATGGAGCATGCTTGAAGGACCGAATGAGGTAGAGTGGTGCTGGAAAAGCACAGCAGTTCAGGCAGCATCCGAGGAGACAGCATCTGTAGTCATTGTTTTTAACTTGAAGGACCGAATGGCCTACACCTACTTCTATATTTTTCTATGTGACATTGTTCAGGACCTCAGGGCACCCAAACCGTTAACCACTAATAATGAACTGTTGAAGTGTTGTCGCTGGGGTAATATAGAAAACACAACATTTGTTTTGCATTCCGCAGGCTCCCACAAACTGCAATAAGGTAACTGGCCAGGAAATGTATGTTCTTTGTAAGAGATGTTCGTTGAAGAGTAAGTTATGGTCAGGGTATGATGCTTTCCTTACTGCCATTGGGTCCTTTCCATTTGTCGGCAAAAGCGAAAGGAATCTTGGATTAATGTCTTATCTGAAAAATGACACCTCTGACAGTACAGCACTTCTTCAGTCATGCACTGGAATGGATTTCATGTTTGCATTTCAGGAGTGGGCCTGAACTTATTGATTCAGCGATGAGGGTGATTTTCATTAAACCACAATTGAGACTATTAATAAATTATATGAAATTTCTAG
This sequence comes from Chiloscyllium plagiosum, assembly GCF_004010195.1. Lineage (NCBI taxonomy): Eukaryota > Metazoa > Chordata > Chondrichthyes > Orectolobiformes > Hemiscylliidae > Chiloscyllium > Chiloscyllium plagiosum. The sequence goes on along the minus strand of NC_057736.1, from coordinate 11,636,688 downwards.
GAGACTCAGGTGTACTTGTAGTCTGACCACAAAAAGGGAATAGCATATTGGTCCTTATTGCATGGAGATTTGACTACAAGAATAAAGAATCCTCTTGAGAACCGTAATCCTATCTGACCATAGGGCTGCTTTCCTTATTACAGAGAAATGACCAGTAGCAATAGAATCAGAGAGTTACCATATTTCCAGCAAGGGGAGAGGTTGAGCAGAAACGTCCTTCATGTTAAACTCAACCAGTGTAGGAATCAAACCCATGCTGTTAATACCACTCTGCATTGCAAACCAACCATCCAGCCAGCTGAGCTAACCAAATGCTCAATTACTGCTAAAGGATCAGCCTTTCAAGATTGAGAGTGACTTGGTTATATCCCAGTTCAGTGCCTTTGGAGCCAGCTGATAATGTGCAATATACAACCTGCAAACTCTGTCGCGTGTGGGCCAGGTACTGTGTGCAGGGTTGGGAAATTTGTGAACTCTCTTCATGGCTCAATTTCATCTCCTTGTGCTCCTACTAAAGTCACGAGGTGCATTCAGCATCTTTTGAAATGAAACTTGGAACTGTTCCATTTTGGTTGTTCAGGAGCCGGGGACACCCAGTTTCTCCCACTGTCTCCTGGGAATGTCTATTGCAACCAAGTACCAAGTAGCGTTAATAAAAAGCAGAAAGTGCTGAATAAACTCAGCAGCTCTGGCAGCATCTGTAGAGAGAGAAACAGAGTTATGTTTCCAGTCCAATGATTCCTGGTTTTGCCTTGATCCAAGTAGAGTTGTCCCATGAAGTGGAGCACATTAATGCCATTAGCGATTGCTGGGGTAAATAGTTTGAAGAACTCCCCAGCCGTTTCTGCCTTAGAATAAGATATCAATTCGTACATACCTTGTCCAGCTCAGTCACAATTTCACTGATGCATGTGTGATGAGTGCAGTGACACACATTATCGTAATGTGTTCTTCGTGAGGCAATTTCACCTTTCAAGTAACATTTTGCACCATATGTTACAGCGCTGTCATACATCAAATAAAATCTGGAAAGTCAGCATCTTCAAAGAGAACTAACAGGTTCCTTCCAAACAGCAAATCATTTCAGTCTGATATTATCAACCTTTCATCTCTTTGTCATTCCCTTTTACAGGGTTTGTAAATAACACACATTCATTATGCCTGTCATTTCAGCCTTTGAGGGCTGGTGGATGATTAAACAATCTTGATCACAAGATAACCAATAATGGCACACTGAACAAAAAATATCAGTTGCTCTGTGTAATAGGGGCATTGTTCCAATTAATGCTGTGTGCAATTTGTCAGCTTACTGATTTTTTTGTGACTATCCCTGACATTTCTTTATTATTCATCTGCATGTTTTTTTAAACTTTCCTAATGTGTATATATCTCTCCATTAAAGCTGTTTCCTTTAACAATTCTTAAGTAATTTTCCAATGCAGCCTTTCTGCTTTCCCAAATCTCACAAACCAATTGCATGAGCATCTCTGTTTCACAACAGCACACCTTAATGAGATGTGATATGTCAAAGGGTGAATTGACCTTAAAGAGACATTCAAGAGAAGTAAGGGAGATGTGTGAAACTCTTTCACACAGTGACTAGTCAGAGTTTGGAATGTTGTTCCTAGAAATATAGTGGAGGCAGGTTCAATTGAAGCATACAAAAGGGTATCAGATGATTATTTGGATAGAAAGTGTGTGCAGGGATAGGGGGAAAAGGTAGGAGATTGGTAATAGTGCAGGTATGATGGGCTGAATGGCCTCCTTCTGTTCTGTAACAATTCTGTGATTATGAGGGACTGCTGTAGGGAAATACCAAATTATCTTTGAAAATACCTGTGCTCCAAGGGTTATGTTATAAGAAAACATTTCACAAATTGTGATTGTATTCCTGGCATTTAGCAAGTTAAAGAATGATTGCATTGAAACTTCCAAGATTTTGAGGGAGCAGATTGTGTCAACTTGACAAAACTATTTTGTCTGTTTTGGAGAGTTCAAGCATTTTCTGGAATCTTGATCAAAGAGGCATGCTTCACAAAATTATGTGCAAAATGTTGGCGGCTTCCGTGGTATTCTTGAAACTCCTCGTTATTCCATCTACCTCATACCTTCCAAGAAATCCACCTATATAAACAAACCTTCTGCATAATTCCAGAAGGGATAACTGGGTAATTTCATGGATAGAGACTGTTTCCAAAGCAATAATCACTGCTAAAGGTCAGTCAACAGAGCTGGTGCTTCAGAAGCTGATATAAAACCTGCAGGCAAAGAAAAATGCAGAGAGAAAAATTGTTTCCTTTTCAAATATGTCAAGGCCTAGTTCGTTTGCATGGTCCAGAACTGAGATCTAACTGATGGGCCATTGGTAAGAAAAGCTGAGCTCTACACACAAGAGATCAACTATACAGCTAGAAAGTTATTTCTCAGTTGTATTATTTTCTTTTCTCTTTCCCACTGATCCATCTTGTAAACCTCCTGTTTCTTGTGTGTTAATACACCTCCCCAATATTACACTGCCTGCACATTGTAATAACACATTTTTTCACTAAGTGATCCCTTAACTAATGTGTACAATTGGTTTGTCATAACGATACCATTTTACACACTTACAGAAGGAATATAACAATCATGAGTGTGCTAAGAATGAACAAGGACAACTGATTTAAGATTACCAGTTAAGCTCATATTTGGCATACACAGGGACCTGTTCTCTGCAGGAAAAAGGAATATTACCAGATATTGTCTTTCAATTAGAAGTGACCTGTGGGTTTTTGGTAGATAGTACTAGGTAGGTGATGGTCAAGTGATACTGTAGAGAGACCCAGATGATGTTCTGGAGACCTGCATTGGAATCCTGCCATGGGAAATTGTGGAATTTAGATTAGATTAGATTAGATTACTGACAGTGTGGAAACAGGCCCTTCGGCCCAACAAGTCCACACCGACCCACTATCTGGAAATCAGAGTCAAATGATGACCAGGAAGCCATTGTCAATTGTCAGGAAACAACCATTTTGTTCAATGATGTCCTGTAAGGAAGGAAACCTACCTGGTCTGGCCTACATGTGACTCCAGATCCTTATATGCCCTCTGGACAAATAGGTTTAGGCAATAAATACTGGTCTGGCCAGTGACCTACATGCCACGAATAAATAAAGTATTCATCCTAGCAACACCTCAGCCAATCAGCGTTGACCTTCTAACCAATCAGCACCCTTCCATGGGGTGGTATAAATTGTTGCTCCTGTTGAGATTTAGTATTCTTGAATGGCTGTGTTGCTGAGTTCACCGCTACTCATTGGGGAATGGACACATCCCAGGGACACGTCCCTGGGAAGGGGTGGCCAGGAGCTTTGGGGGGGACCCTCTCCCTCTCTGTCTCTCTCACACGCTCCACCCCTTACCTACTCTTAAACCCCTACCTCCTAGTCCTGATCACTCCTCCCACCTTCCAGTCCCGATCTTTCACCCAAGACAGACCCAAACCCCCCCATCCCCCACTTCCCTACCCCAACTCGATTTAAACTGGGCAAAGCACACATACTTCAGGGTCAGCAAACATGACCTTGTTGAATTGCCCAATGAATGCGAGGTGAATAGCTTTGACAGCATGGATGAGATCTTCCTCACCCTGACTGATGTGGGCAAGGGCAAGAGAGCTGGGAAAACATGGTGAGATCGGAAAGGCGAGATTCCCAAATGCGAGAGAAACATTCTGATTTTCCCCTTAACGTTTCAGTGGCTAGATGAGAATTTGTTAGTGAGTGGTGAAGGGCCTATTTGCACACACTAACATCTCGTTACTTCTCAGTCTCTCCTCAGTTCTATGCAGGTTGCTGTTCTCCCATGTCCTGGTGAGAAACAAGATGGTTTGAATTCCCTGACTTGGAGGAGACGGAGAGAGTCCCTGGAGTCTGCAGCTCACGGTGCCTTCACTGGAAATCCACCTTGGCCAGCAACCTCCAAAATCTCAGGGCACTGTCCATAGGCAGTGACAGCCTGCACCCACCAGCCACGGAAATTGGCGATGGCAAAGCCCCAGCTTCACCCTGTCATAATGGCGCATCTTGGACTTGTTTGTACTACAGGTTAGGGTGTCAATGCTGCACTCTGGAGTTCACCAACACTTTCCATTGCAACACTGCTGCCTGGTCACTATGTATAGGGACAAGGAACCTTCCCATGCATCGGGACAGGATTGGCTTCAGGGTACTTAGCTTGGTCTCTGAGCACTCACTCACTCTACACCAACTGGGATACTCACAGCATCTCTGCCGTCTCTTGGCCTTTTCACAGCACATTGCTGCTTCACACAGCACTGACAGACTCGTGGTCATTCCATCTTGAGCACAGACAGAAAGCCAATCAGCTTTAGCAGCAGTTCAGAAAAGGCACAGCATGCAATATTGAGAGTGGTTATGGAACTTGCTGGGAGGTTGGTGCAATGATAGAGTAAACGGTACCCAAGTAAAGGTGATGACCTACCCTGGCAGAGCACAGAAGGTCATTGACCTTCTTCCTGTATTGCTGGATGGTGCTCTGGAGTATTGAGACTGTATTGACTCAGGTGGTAGCTTTGGACCAGGCTGGTAGGGTCTGATACCATGGTCCCCTTTGGTGATCCAAAGGAAAATGGATTGCCTTTCCTGCGCCACTCCATCCACCAAGACCTCCAGCTCCCTGTCTGTACAGCAGGGTATCAATTTCCCCCTATCAGCCATCTCCTGTGAATTCTACGTTTAAAATTTAAAATTAGCTAGAGTTTTCAGAGAGACATCCTCGGTGAAACTCTCCAGAATTGACACTCAGCCAAATTTTGGGGAAATATCAGCTCCATGCCTCAGTTCTCAGCAGAAGCCTAGTTTTGTACTAAAACAACAACAACAGCAGAAATCACTGGAAAAACTCAGCAGGTCTGGCAGTGTCTGTGGAGAGAAATCTGAGTTAATGTTCCGGTCCAGTGACCCTTCCGCAGAACTGCTTTCTCTCCACAGACGCTGCCAGGCCTGCTGAGATTTTCTAGCAATTTCTGTTTTTGTTTCTGATTTCCAGCACCTGCAGTTCTTTTGGGTTTTTGTCCCTAGTTCTGTACGGTTAGGTGACTATAGTTGAGATAGTGGAGAGGTTAGAAAATGTAATAAATCTTTAAAAAAATGCAGAGCAGCTTCTCAGTTTTAGTGACCTTGATTTATAAGGTATGTTTGATTGTGCATTGTCACACAAACTATTAAGGGATCATTTAGGAACTTTGGAGTTGTTAGACGATAAAAGATCAAAGTACCATGTCTACACCTTTTACCAACTTCATGGGGTGATATTGACCGGAGAGATACAGAGGGTGGTCCAGAGAAGGTTCACTCGGTTGATATCATATCTAGAGGGGACTGTCTTATAAGGAGATGTTGTACTCGTTGAGATATTGAAGAATGAGAGGTGACTTTACTGAAACGTACAAGATCCTTCAGGAGTTTAGAATAGATGCAGAAAGACTGCTTCCCCTGTGGGAGAGTTTATGACCAGAGGTCCTCATATCAAAACATCATAGAGATGAGAAGGAATTTTTGTCTCTCGGGGTATAGCGAATCTGTGAAATTCTTAACCACAGAGCTGACGGGACTGGGTCACTGTGTATAATCAAAACTGAAGTAGGCTGATTTTTAATCAATAAGGGGAGCAAGGGTTAAGGGGCAATGTCAGCAAAGAGGAATTGAGGATGATCAGAGCTTTGACAAAGGGTCAGTTAGACTCAAAATGTCAGCTCTTTTCTCTCCTTACAGATGCTGCCAGACCTGCTGAGATTTTCCAGCATTTTCTCTTTTGGTTCCAGATTCCAGCATCCGCAGTAAGTTGCTTTTATTGAGGATGGTCAGATCAGTCAGGATTCCATTGAATGGTAGAACAGACCCCATGGGTGAATGGCCTTCTTCTTGCCAATTTTTGTTTTTGGTTTTATAGCTTTAAGGTTGTGGAGCTGAGAATGAGTATAATACTGTTCTTTGTCACCCGTAGCAACAATATAAGTCTGTGAAAAGCTTTAGCCTTGATGTAAAGCTTCACTCACCAGAGGGAAGCAGGAGTTAAATTTTAACATTGGGAGGCAATCAAGTTCACGAATAAAAAAGTTGAACTTTTCAACTTGACTTTGCAATCGGCTGTGGTTAAGTATTAACCAAGAAGACAGGATACAATATCAAGGAGCAGCTCTCACATCTCTTGCCTTTTCGCCTTGCCTGATAGCTCTGGAATATTCTAGGGGAAGTGAGGTGGTACAATTGCAACATTTCAAAGGCATCTGGATGGGTATGTGAACAGGAAGGTTTAGGAGGGATACGGGCTGGGTGCTGGCAGGTGGGACTAGATTGGGTTGGGACATCTGCTCGGCATGGACGGGTTGGACCGAAGGGTCTGTCTCTGTGCTGTACATCTCTATGACTCTATGATTGCAGATGCTGGAGATCGAGTCGAAAAGTGTGGCGCTGGAAAAGCACAGCACGTCAGGCAGCATCCGAGGGGCAGGAGAGTCGACGTTTCGGGTATAAGCCCTTCATCAGGAATGTGAGGATCTGGAGTGTTCGCGAAGGACAGGGGAGCCACAGATACGTTGATATGCTTTTCCAACATTAGGTTACACTATTAAAAAATACAAAGTCTAAAAAAAGCTAGTGGCTATCAAAGAATAATCTACTCATATATATCTCACAGTTGGAAACCAAAACCTTGGACTAAAATTCCTACTTTTATTCATATGGATCACAAGAAGCATCAACATTGAAGGTAGAACACCCCATGAAAATGCTAATAAAGAAACATTTAAACAATAGCTCCATTTCATCTGATTTCTAAGTCCTCCCAATTTCTTAAACTGCTTCTAAGACAGTTGGGAGCTAAAATCACAAACTGAAGGGCAATTTTCAGTCACAAGTGTAAGGTGTATAGTGGTATTGTTTGGTTTCATTCCTGCAGCCTTTATGAGTGCACCACTTGCAAATATTATGGGGATGTTTTGACGTAGTTCTCATTCTAGATTCTGCTCACACAAAAGCAATGTATCAAAAGTAATAGCCGCAAAACAGTCTAGGGCCTAACAGTGAATCCCAAGTCAGTCATTGAGGCAGGCAAAGCTTCAGCTTTTCACAAGCTGCTAGAGAAATGTTGTTCAGAGCAAAGAGTTTATTCAAACCCAGCAGCAATGCAGTGAGTGCCTCCAATAATTTAACATCCCTTTCGTTTCTACCTTTCATCAGTGTATCTGACGGAATATTAGAATTTTGCTAACATATCTGGTCAGATTGTGTAAAATTCTTCATTACTAGATTTCTATTCAAGTCTAATCTCTCTCAGGTTATGTGACGTTCAGATGCTTTGTACTTAAATGTATATCCATTACTCGTGATGAAGATGAAATTTTCCACATGACTCCCTTCTGATACAATTATGAAGGTTATAAAATTATTGTACTTTGGAACTGTAACTTAAAATTTAGGGTGAATGGAGGAGGTCATGTGATCCGCCCCAAGTCTGTCTGATCATAAACCTAATACAAAGCATAAAATATGCTTTAGTTTGGCTGCATGTGTGGAGGGAAATAGAGCTAACATTTTGTGTGTAGTAAGCGTCACTTCAGATCTTTTAAATTATCAGTGTTGACTGTTCAATGTCATTCCATGGGATGTTCAAGCTATACTATGTTCAAAAGAGAAATGTTCCTCCCTAGTTTAAACTATAATAAAATGCCCACAAAAAGGGAAATGTTTGGTCAATAGCTCTTCTAATAATTATTTACTGTAAAATTTAAAACATGAAATGTAGGTATGTCTCCTCGCCCCCATTTTCCTGCCTTCTCTCCATAACCCTTCAAGCCATTCCAAGTAAAAATCTGTCTAACTCCCTTACGTTTACTCACTGTCCCAGCATCCATTGCACGTTGGGATAGCAAATCCCACAAAGGTTATAATCTTAGGATAATGAGCAGCAAAATTAAAACAGAGTTGGGGAGAAACTACTTCTCCCAAAGGGTTGTGAATTTGTGGAATATGTTGGTGAAGTTGATGAACTGTTCAATCTCCTTGTGGGAGCATGAGGTAGCGCCAATGCAGTCATCAATGTTGCAGAGGCAAGGTGGGCTGTGGTACCGGTATAACTGAGGAAGATAGACTGTTCCACGTAGCTGACAAAGAGACAGGCATAGCTAAGGCTGATGTCTCCACATGACCAGGGCCTCCAAGCGCGCCGTTTCTTCCTCTCCTGACATCCCCAGCAGCACCCTTCCACTGAACTGGTCCTCACTCTCAATAATTTCTACTTTGAATCCTCCCACTTTCTCCAGACAAAAAGGGTAGCCTTGGGCACCCACATGGGCCACAGCTATGCCTGTCTCTTTGTCGGCTACGTGGAACAGTCCATCTTCCGGAGTTACACTGGCACCACTTCCCACCTTTTCCTCCATTACATTGATGACTGCATCGGCGCCACCTTGTGCTCCCATGAACAGGTTTAACAGTTCATCAACTTCACCAACACATTCCACCCAACCTTAAATTCACCTAGACCATCTCAGACACCTCCCTCCACTTCCTGGACATTTCCATCTCCACCAACAGTGACTAACTCAACACTGACATTTTATACAAACCCACAGACTCCCACAGCTACCTGGATTACACTTCCTCCCACCCTGCCTCCTGTAAAAATGCTATCCCTTGTTTCCAATTTCTCCACCTCTGCTGCATCTGCTCCCAGGAGGACCAGTTCCACTACGGAACACACCAGATCGCCTCCTTCTTTAAAGACCATAATTTCCTCTCTCTACGTGGTTGATGACACCCTCCAACGCATCTCCATGCACTGCACCTCTGCCCTTGAACCCCATCCCTCCAACCGCAACATGGACAGAATCTCCCGGTCCTCACCTTCCAGCCCACCAACCTCCGTATACATCGCATCATCCTCCGCCATTTCCCCCGCCTACAAACGGACCCCACCATCAGAGATATATTTACCTCCCTACCCCTAAGGCCCCAAAGGAGCCTTCCACATCCATCAAAGTTTCACCTGCACTTCCAAAACTGTCATTTACTGTATCCATTGCTCCCGATGCGGTCTCCTCTATATTGGGGAAACTGGACACTTACCCACACAGCACTTTAGAGAACATCTCCGGGACACCTGCACCAACCAACCCCACCGCCCTGTGGCCGAACACTTCAACTCCCCCTCCCTCTCTGCTGAGGACATGCAAGTCCTGGGCCTCCTCTATCGCCACTCCCTTACCATCTAACAGCCGGAGGAAGAATGCCTCATCTTCCGCCTTGGGATCCTCCAACCCCATGGCATCAATGTGGATTTCACCAGTTTCCCATTTTCACTTACCTCACCTTACCCCAGTTCCAACCTTCCAACTCGGCACCACCCTCATGACCTGTCTTACCTGTCAATCTTCTTTCCCACCCATCCATTCCATCCTCCCCTCCAACCTATCACCTTTACACCCAACTCCATCGACCTATTGCACTCTCAGCTACCTTCCCCTCAGCCCCCACTCCCTCACATTCATCTCTCCACCCCCTTGGTTCACAAGCCTCATTCCTGACGAAGGACTTTTGCTCCTCAGAAGCTGACTGACCTGCTATGCTTTTCCAGTGCCACACTTTTGACTCTAATCTCCAGCATCTGTAGTCCTCACATTCGCCTAGTTGATCAGCTCGGTAAAGCATAGAGAAAGAATGCTCAGGGCTCCATAAGGAGCTGAAGAAACACTGTACTGGTGAGTTATACTCAGTATGAATTATTTCATTATAGATATAAATCATAGTATAAATAAAGTATTACTGCAAGAATCTAATTCTATGTTAAGTGGAAATTAGAAATGCAAAGGATGCAGAGTTTTAGCAGTCTAGCAAGATAGTATAAATTTTAAGGTTTCAGTGTAAACACCCAATGCTCTAAACAACCAAGTGAATATAAAATCTAATGGGGGTAACCAGACAGACTTACAACTATGGGATTAATCACAATCCATAGACCGAGCTGTAGTAGTCCGTGGTATGTTTGCCACAGAGCTTTTTCGATGCATTTGGGAGATACAAAACAATGGGGGCAATTGGAAGCATAAATATTTTGAAAACAATATATTCTTCGATGGAGAGTTAATGGCAGTGGCTGGATACAGCAACAATAACCAATTAGCCTTGGTATATAAAGAGGATAAGTGCAGCACAAATATAAATGCATTCACCTACAACAGTGACTACTCTTCAACATTCTCCCCGTGTCTGCGTGGGTTTCCTCCGGGTACTCCGGTTTCCTCCCACAGTCCAAACATGTGCAGGTTAGGTGAATTGGCCATGCTAAATTGCCCGTAGTGTTAGGTGATGGGGTAAATGTAGGGGAGTGGGTCTGGGTGGGTTGCGTTTCAGTGGGTCAGTGTGGACTTGTTGGGCCGAAAGGCCTATTTCCGCACTGTAAGTAATCTAATCTAATCAACTATTTCATTAGTTAGAAAACACTTTGTAATTTCCAAAGATCCTGAAAGTTGCTATATAAATGCAACTCCTTCCTTATTTCTTCTTACAGACCCAATTAATCTGGCATGTTTCAAAACAGTTGTCCAGATGTTGAAATTTTTCTGTACACTAAAATCTGTGTCAACCTGTTTAATTTATATCAAGTGTGTGGACAATTGTATAAGAGGCCTTAAAATAATATTATTCAGAATTTCTATCCTGAGTAGTGGTTGATGGGTGTTACACTTACTTCATTTTCAATTGCAAGTGTATATTGGCTGGTGCTATCCAAACATGAATCACCAATTATGGTAACACATTTCTTTCTGCAATAACTTGCAGAGGCATTTATGTGAACAAATTGTTGCTAAAATTGCATTTTTATAAGATACAGCACAACATGCAAAAATGTGTAATAACAATTAGATCCAATTACAGTGTCACTTGCTGATGGAGTCATTTCAACAGAAATTATCTCACTTGAAACTGTTTTTTTTTCAGTTATAGTTGTTTCTAACAGATCCTGACAGGCTAAGGTCAGTCTTAGAAATGAACATTGATAAAGTATTTCACCTCTTTACATGTTAATTAGCATTGTTAATTTCTAACTATCTCTCTTGCTCATACACAAATCTAAATTGATTGGTTTGGTCGATCTAAAGGCTAATATTTCAATTAAAAAATGAGATTATCTAGTTTTATTATGAACAAGATATATAGTATCTTCAAATTATAAT
>NC_057736.1:11605629-11624949 GCF_004010195.1 Chiloscyllium plagiosum | reverse complement strand
TTGGGAAGAATAACAGGAAGACAGGGTACTGGGTCAATGGAAAGATTCTTGGTAGTGTGGTTGTGCTGAGGGATCTTGTGGTCCATGTACATAGATTCCTGAGAGTTGCCACCCAGGTTGATAGTGCTGTTAAGAAGGCATACGGTGTGTTAGGTTTCATTGGTAGAGGGATTGAGTTCCGGAGCCGCAATATCATGCTGCAACTATACAAAATGCTAGTGCGGCCACACCTGGAATATTGTGTACAGTTCTGGTCACCATATTTCGGGAAGGATGTGGAAGCATTGGAAAAGGTGCAGAGGAGATTTACCAGGATGTTGCCTGGTCTGGAGGGAAGGTCTTATGAGGAAAGGCTGAGAGTCTTGGATCTGTTCTCATTGGAAAGAAGAAGGCAAAGGGGGGATTTGATAGAGACATACAACTCATTGGAAAGAAGAAGGCAAAGGGGGGATTTGATAGAGACATACAAGATGATCAGAGGATTAGGTAGGGTAGCCAGTGAAAGTCCTTTTCCTAGGATGATGATGTCAGCGTGTACGAGGGGGCATAACTACAAATTGAGGGGTGATAGATTTAAGATAGATATCAGAGGCAGGTTCTTTACGCAGAGAGTGGTAAAGGTGTGGAATGCCCTACCTACTAATGTAGTCAACTCAGCCACATTAGGGAGATTTAGACAATCCTTGGATGAGCACATGGATGATTTTGGGATAGTGTAGGGGGACGAGCTGAGAATAGTTCACAGGTCGGCGCAACATCGAGGGCCGAAGGGCCTGTTCTGCACTGTATTGTTCTGTGTTCTATGTTCTATGATCCTGGATGAAAACACTTTCTCATCTAGCTGTTTCACAATCGTCATTGAGAGCTGAGTGCAATCCCAGTGTGGACCATTGGTGCTGATGGGACTGAGCAGGATATAATCTCGAGCTCCTAGAGGCAGGTCTTCCTCATAGGTGCGAGTGAAGTATTCTGCTGAGTTGATTCACAGTATCTGCTTCTCTATTGTAATAGCTCCCGTACCCATGTTATATGTGTTCATAGAGAAAGAAAATATTCAGAATACGTAGATTAGATACATACCAATGATAATGAAAAATTTCAAGGGAAGGCCATGGTTAATTACTTAGTATCAAATTTAAAGAAGAATTGTGCAAACATGGGTGTCAGTGTCGAAGATTGTCAGAATAGACTAAAAAAGCATAGAATGACTGAAAGTTTCGTAAGACGAAGAGTATTAAATTATGAGAGAAAGCTAACTAGAAATATAAAAAAGGTTGAAGTTTCTATAGACTTTACAAAAGAAATGAGTTAATAACTGAATGTTGACCCTATAAAAAGCAAACATGGGGAATTGCTAATAGAAAATAAGGAGATAGCAGATGAATTGAACAGGTATCTTGCATTAGTCTTCACTATAGAAAAGAGGTAAAAACAATGACTGCAGATGCTGGAAACCAGATTCTGGATCAGTGGTGCTGGAAGAGCACAGCAATTCAGGCAGCATCCGAAGACAGGCAAAATCGACATTTCGGGCAAAAGCCCTTCATCAGGAAGGAAGAATTCACTATAGAAAAGGCAAGTAATCTCCTTCAAATAGCCATAGACCAGGAAATGAAAAGGAAGGAGGAACTTGAGAAAATTGCAGTTGTTTTGGAAGTGGTACTAAACCAATTAGTAGATCTGCGGGTGGACAAGTCCTCAGGTCCTGATGGATTTCGTGTGAGGGTCTGAAAAGAATTGTCTAGTAAGATGGTTGATGTCTTGATTTTAGTTTTCTAAAATCCCCTAGATTCAGGGAATGTTTCGTTCATTTGGAAAATAGTGAATGTAATACTTTCACTCAAAAATGTTGTGAGACAAAAAGCAACCCTTCCCACATTTATGTCAGTGGGTCTACAAGAAAAAAATGAAATTATGAATATTTTATTGACTAAAATAGATTCTAATAACAACATGACATTGCTCCCCTCCTCTCGTCTGCTGAGAATTACCCAGTGTTTTGTATCTTTTTTACATTTCCAGAATCCACAATATCATGTTTTTGTTACAGTGTGCACGTTGTCCTGATACAAGATTCTACAACAGCAGCTTGGATTTATGCAGCATCTTTAATATCATAAAACATCAAATGGTGCTTCACAACAACACTATTCCACCAATGGGGTTGCAACTAAGAACGGAAAATTAAAACTGTAGAGAGATGCGGAAATTTGCCAGCATTTTCAAAATTCCAGCAACTGTGGTATTTTGCTCCTGTGGAGTGAGTGATTAATACCAGGGATGCTCAAGAGGCCAGAATTGAATGGGTGCGGATATCTCAGAGGGTTGTGGGGCTGGAGGAGATTAGAGAGACAGGGACAAGTGAAGTCAAGGAGGGACTTGTAGACAAGGATGAGAACCCTTTAAATCAATCTCAAAGAAAACCAAAATTTAATCTTAAAGAAATTCACCGCATATTAGGAATATAACACTAAAATTGACAAAGCAGACAACATCACAATAGCAGTAGTAAGGTAATGGATTTCTTGTAAGAGAAACAATAAGTCAGGGCAGAGGCAGGGCTGATTTGGTTTATACTCTTGTGTACTGGCACAAAGGAATTCCTGGAATCCTTGTCAATTCCAATCATGAGTGAGAAATTAATTGGCACAGAGCTTCTGGAAAACTGACTGCACGCCTTTGATTTAAATCTGGAATACCGTGTACAGCAGCCAAACATTCGGTGACAAATCACATGTATGAAATATTGATCTAATGGATTGAGAATTTATTGGCCCTGTTATGGGAAACAAATACAATTCTGACATTGATTCATTTCAATATTTTGGATTTTCTGTATCAATGCAGAGCATATTCTACACACTCCTCTGCATATTTTCTGTGCATTTATTTGGTATCACTTCGCAAAGGTGAATAATTTCTGGGAGAATTCTTTTTGGATGAAATTTCATTGCATAATATGGAAACAATTTCACAGAAAGAAGTTAGTTATTCAAGTTAGCCAACAGCTAAGACACATTTCAATTCAACAATGAATAATGTAATGCTTATTGTTAAAGGTATGTATCACATTTTATGCTCTTTTTAAACTCTTTTACTGTCTAATATAAACAGAAATTAGACCAACAAATGAAATATGATGAAACAAATGTGTTCACTTTGTGAAGTACGGATGGGATGTAATGTATTCATTTTCATTCAACTGAGTTTTGCTTAAGGCTCTTGATGCAGTTAGTCTTTACCTCCAAGGGGCTGGAATACAATGGGGTCAAAGTTAGGCTATCGTCAGACCCCATCTGGAGTACAATATTCAGTTCAATATGCCACGGAATGGGAAAGATATGTTGCCCTTGGAAGGCATGACATTTAGATGTATCAAAGATAATACTAGGATTAAAAATGAAAGGAGTTGAATTATGAGGATTGGCTTTTTTCTTTATTCACTCACAGGATGTAGGCTGTAATTACTGCCCACATTTAATTGCACTGGAGAATGGGCTAATGAGCCATCTACTTGAACCACTCCAGTCCTTGGAGTCTAGGGACACCCTATCCCTTCCAGAAAAGTAGTTCCAGGATTTTGACCCAGCAACAGTGAAAGAACAACAATATAGTTCCAACCATTTAATGGAGGTGTTCTCATCTGACGTCAGGCAGCGGAAGTGATGGGTTTGGAAGCTGCTGTCGAAGAAGTCACTTCAGTCCATCTAGTAGATGGGTACATGCTGCTTCCACTCTGTGTCAGTGCTGGAGGGAGAGGATGTTGAAGGTGATGGATGAGGTGCTAATCATGCAGAAAAAAAACCCAAACATTTTTGGAAAAGCTCAGCAGGTCTGGCAGCATCTGTGGAGAGAAATCAGAGTTAATGTTTCAGGTCCGGTGACCCTTCCTCAGAACTTCCTCTCTTCACAGATGCTGCCAGTCATGCTGAGCTTTTCCAGCAACTTCTGTTTTTGTTTCTGATTTACAGTATCTGTAGTTCTTTGCTAATCATACTGGCTGCTTTGTCCTACATTGTTATTAAAGCTGCACTCATCCAGGCAAGTGGAGAGTATTACACCATATTCATAACTTTTGTCTTGTAGATAAATGATGGACAGGAATAGGGGAGACAGGAGGTTGCCTTGGTGAATCTCCTTGGGCATACAAGGTTAAAGGTTACTCTCGTTGCAGTATTTAAGATGACTAAAGGATCTTCAAGGGAAGATAGAGAGAAATGTATTCCAGTCATAGAGTGCGTAAACAGGCCTTTCACCCCATCATGTCCACACTGACCCTCCGATGAGCATCCCACGCAAGTCCACCCCATTCCTGTAACCCTGCATTCCTATGGCTAATCCACCTAGCCTGCATACCCCTGAACACTATGGGGAATTTAGTATGGCCAATGCACTTAACCCGCACATCTTCAGACTTTGGGAGGAAACAAGAGTACCTGAAGTGAACTGAAACAGACACAGGGAGGATGTGCAAATTCCACATAGACAACCACCTGACAGTGGGATTGAACACAGGTCCCTGTCACTGTGGGGCAGCAGTGCTAACCATCGAACCACCATGCAGAGTAAGTACAAAATAAGAAGCCTATAACTTTAGAATTACAGCTAGACTATTCAGAATGAAGCCAAGAAGAAATCCTTTACTTAACAGCTTGTTGAAGAAGTGTTGAAACTGAGAGTCAATTGAAAATTTCAAAACTGGGATTGATAGGTTTGTATTAGATCAAGGTATTAACAGTTACAGAACCAAGGGAAGGTAAATGAATTAAAAAACAGATTGAGCAGAGCCTAGTTGAATGGAAGGATGGTTTAATGGAGCTGATTGACCAACTCCTGTCCCCACGAACCAATTCTTCCAAAGAATAACTGAGTGAAGTACAGTAGTAAGTTGTTAGACTGGTTCCCCTTTGAAGTTAATTTCAGCTCAGCTGTGATAGAGATGCAACAATTGATCTTAGCAGTGATGGCAAGGGGGAATTGTCAAGGGTTCTGATTGCTATATAGTGTCCCCTGCTGGACACATTCACATTTGGGCATGAGTTGCATTGCGCTCTGTGGTTAACTTGCCTGCTGATACTCATTCTCATGATTAGCTATTTCATCAAGGTAGCAAGTGAATTGATGTAGGGGAGGCGGGTGTCGGTGCACATGCAGCTTTATGTTATCAACCTATTAACAACTTCCAGAGAGAGGAGGTTGAAAGCTGGCACAGAAACAAGCCATACATATAAAAAAGCAGCAGCTGTTGCACTGCCATATGTCAAATCCCACCTGATTTGGCCTTCATCCACAAGAGCAAAGCCTTTGATGTGACTATGAGCCTGTCTCATTCATCACTATTCTGTGGGTTCCTGTGAAATAGGGTCAGACAGTAGGTGGGTGGGAAAAGCAGCAACAGTCAGATCCCTAAATTGCAGATCTCAAGTCAGAAAAAATTGCCAAAGAGTCCTTCAAAATAGCCAAGTAAAATTTAATTTAACTATATAATTTAATATTGTTAGATTAGCTCATATTGCTAAAATTAACAACAACAATTAATCTTTGATATTTATGCAGAAATTTGAAATAACTCCACAGAGGCCGATGTCCCAAGTCTCCTTTTATTGACACGTGCATAGTACTTGACACTGATCCAGCTCCTTCAGAGCCAGCTCTCAGAGTGAACACAACCTCTGACACCCTTGTTTATATCTGTCAGCCAGGGCTCCCTGATTGGATCAGATTAATAGCCCTAACCAGGGAACTTATATTCTCTGAGGTCCACCTAGCTGACCCTGTTACAATCTTTACAATTCAGTACTTTTTAAAAAAAAATTCTTGGCTCATCCTTTGATTATGTTCTTAAAATTGCTTGCTTAAAATAGAATGTTGTATAATTTTCAAAACATTGCATGTTATATCTCAGTACATTCTGGACTCAAACTCAATTTTATATTTCTAAACTGGCCACAAGAAGTTGCCTCTTGAGGATTACCTGACTTCTTTAGTGGATTGAAACCACCATCTTCCTCGAGAGGAAGCTAACAGAGGTGTTCAAGACTAATGGTGACTCAACACCTTTCCTGAAACCAATTCAGGAAGATATTATTGATTGAATGGCTCTTTGAAGTTTGAATGTCTCAAAGTCTGATGGTGTGGAAACCAAACACAGAGGGTATACCAAAGCCAAACATGATTTATTTGGAAAAGGATTCTAAACTGGTAGAAGTCACATATTGAGGAAGCCAATTTGTTAACTGCTTTTCAATTAACAGTGAGAAGTTATTTTGTAGAAAGATTTCCATCAGGAAGCCATGGAACCAGCCCTAAGAAGTCTGAGAAGTCAACATAACAAATAGCCAAATATTGAAAGTGAAAGAAGGACCTTCCTCATTCCTTGTCAGACATTCTAACTTTGAGTTCACTTGAGAACCAAACTTCTGGTAATTTGACTACACGAAACCTCTCAGCTTACTGAGAATGCTCTACTTTATAAATCTTCACATGAACTAAAACCTCAACTCATTTAAGAAACTATAGGCCTGCCATGAAAGGGATTGAAATGATCATAAGTTGAAATTGTGTTGGTTTATCTTCGCCCATAGCCACCCCTTTTGTATATGATAGCGAGTGTGTCAAACGAGTGAGTGAAACATCACATTTTAAACATCTGGGGTCAATCTGTGATTTTTTTTGAAAGAGTCACTCATGGAATGCTGGCTAGGTCAGCATTTATTGCCCATCCCTAACTGCCTTTGAGGAGGTGGTGGTGAGCTGCCTTCTGTAACTGTTGCTATGTGTTTGGTGCAGACGCACTCACAATGCCAGAATTATTTAACTCAGGCAATCATTCTGTGGTAAACACAAAGTCCTTACATACAAAGGGTCACAACACTGATCACAAACTGTAAAAAGGAACACCATAACTTCTGTCTCTGATGATTGGGAAGATTGCAGTTGAAGTCTTCAATCTTGTTATGAATCCAGGCCAGCCACTGGTTGCACTTTAGAGTTTCTAACTTGGTAACTGATTTAACCCTGAGCTGAGCTTGCAACTTCAAACTCTCTGAGGTCTGCGGTCCCTTCACCCCCATAACAATGCTGGACCTCTCCTTCTATCCCAGTCCATCCATCACAAATTGGTTTTCCAGGAAGTGTAGCACTTCCCAATTCTGCTTCCCCTAATCAATCCCACATAATTCGCCCAATTATACCAACTCAGGCTGATCAAAATTGGATTTTAGAAGTCTCAAGACGCTAATTACAATTTTCTATCTTTTGTGTTTTGATTTCTGCAAATTCCTCAGCACTTGGAGTTTGCACATTCTCCCCGTGTCTGCGTGGGTTTCCTCCAGATGCTTCGGTTTCGTCCCACAGTCCAAAAATGTGCAGGTCAGGTGAATTGGCCATTCTAAGTTGCCCATAGCATTAGGTGAAGGGGTAAATGTTGGGGAATGGGTCTGGGTGGGTTGTTCTTCGGAGGGTCGGTGTGGACTTGTTGGGCTGAAGAGCCTGTTTCCACACTGTAAGTAATCTAATCTAATCTAATCTTTTCTGCAGCCTGACTCTATTCAACAGTTTTTCTTCTCCACAATGCCCTCTCCCCACTGCTGACCCTCAGCTGCTGGGATCCTGCTCTGGAAACCCTTCCTCAACCTCTCCGCACCTCCATCACACTTTCCGGCTTTAAGGACTTCCAGAAAACCTGTTTCTCTGGGCAATCTTTTAGGCTCCCCACTTACTCTCTCCCACTTTGGCTTGCCATCTAATTTCTTTATGCCTCTGTGAATCTCATTGAGATCGTCTCTATGTAAAGTGTGCTCTGTAAATGCACGTTGCTCCTAAGGATTTGATGTTCTGAGTAGGTATTCAGTCAAGCTTGTTGGAGTTGCTGGAGTTTGTTCTAGCTTCAAAAAGACTGACTCTGATGGAACTGTGATATTCCTCTACTTTTTATCTAGGTGCCTCCAATGCTATCATTCTCATAGTGTTTAAAGCCCTGTCTAGCAACATTGGAACAGGTTGAGGCTATTTAACCCTCAAGCCTGGTTTGCCATTCATTGAGGTCATGGTGGGTGTGATCTATCTCAACAGGCCTAGCCTCATCACATGTCCTTTAATGTCTTTGGTCTATCAATGACACTTTTAAAATTAACAGTATCCATTACCATTTATGGAAGAAAATTCCAAACTTCCACCAGATATTGTGTGATTCTCTAATGAGTGTTCCCTTCAACTGCAAGTCTTGCTGGTAGATGATAATCACTGCATTTAACTGATTATAAATTAATGATTTATTTTGGTACAATAATTTTTTTATGTTGATAGTATATAGGAGGGACAGAGATGCAAAATAAGTGTTAATAGTAGGCTCAGGTAGTAAAAGTAGGTCAACTATTGACTTACATTATTTTGAATTTATATCCCTCTTGTACAACTATTAGCACTCCCTTTGTCTTTTGTTGTGGACACCCTCACGGACCGTTCCAATTGCACCTCAATGGCATAAAAAAAAATTTGCAGCTGTCTTCATTTCCAAAGAAATGTTATAAAGGGCTTGAAACATTATCTCTTCTCCCTCTCTCTACAGATGCTGCCAGACCTGGTGAATTTCTCCAGCTCTTTCAGTTTTTATTTCAAACATTAATAATTTCTGAATAGTTAAATTGGTTAGAAAAAGAGTAAAATTTAAGTGAGTAGAAATAGGACAAAGAGACAAAGGAAGCATAAAGAGCTGGTAGAAGTCGAACAAATAAATCTTTGAATTAACTGCAGTTTTTGTGCTTTTTCAAAATTGCTGTACCTGGTGACCAGAAATGTGTCTCCCCTGCTGTGGGTAAGTTCTCTGAGGCAATAAGAGGCAGCCCTGGAGCGACGATTAATTTCCTCCAAATGACTTCAATTGGACCACCAGGGAGTGAGCTTCCCCACGACTGGAAACGTTGCAGTATAGAGAGACTCAGGAAACATCAACATCGGCATCGTGCCAATTTCCTGTGCCCACATCCCCCCCACCCTACCTGCTATCTTCTTCCTGGGTGTGGGAGGGAACTGGAACATATAATTCTGGTCACGGTCTGCCAGTTGGTAAATTAAGAATCCAGTCAATTCTGGGAGATGATAATTTTTTTCAGATATGCTTGAAACTTACATGTTGTAGAGTTGTTCAGCATGGACTTTTCGGTCCAACTCATCCATGCTGACCAGATTTCCTAACCTAATCTGGTCCCATTTGCCAGCACTTGGCCCACATCCCTCTAAACTCTTCTTATTCATATACCCATCCAGATGCCTTTAACTGTTGCAATTGTACCAGCCTCCACCACTTCCTCTGGCAGCTCATTCCATTCATGTACCACCCTCTGTATGAAACAGTTGCCTCTTAGGTCCCTTTAAAATCATTCCCCTATCATCCCCCTGAAACCTATGCCCTCTATTTTTGGAGTCCGCCACACTGGGAAAAATACCTTGGCTATTTACCCTATCCATGCCCCTCATGACTTTATAAACTTCTATAAGGCCACCCCATAGCCTTTGACACTCCAGGGAAAGTAACCTAAATCTATTCAACCTCTCCCTATAGCTCAAACCCATGTTCAAGAAACTTTTTGATTTTCATTGTTGAGTAACTGGAAACATTTGGACATGGACCTTGCAGTCGCATTGCTGGTGAAACTGTTAGCATTTGCCGTTATTACTCTTTCTAAGTCTGACAGCAACTTCTAGATTCTAGACGAGCAGTTAAATGCAGAAATCCAAAATTTGTTGTCAGTTATTCTACAGTTCTCCAGCAGGTGCTCTGTCGAAGTGCCCACAGATTGTAATAATTATGAACCCATTGACACATTTTCACCTTTACACTAGACATCCTGCTGTGAAAGAATCCAATGGAAAGGTTAGAGCTACTGGAGCAATATGGTGGCTTAGTGGTTAATACTGCTGCCTCACAGCACCAGGGACCCTGGTTAAATCCACCCTTGGGCAGCTGTCTATGCGGAGTTTGCATGTTCTCCCCATTTCTGTGTGGGGATGCTCTGGTTTCCTCCCACAGTTCAAAGATTATGCAGGTTAGGTGGATTGGCCATGCCAAATTGCCTCCCAGTGTCCAGGGATGTGCAGAGTGGGTGGATTAGCCATGGGAAATGCAAGGATAGGGTAGGAGGTTGGGTCTGGCTGGAGTGCTCTTTGGAGGGTTGGTGTGGGCTTGATCGGTCAAATGGCCGACTTTCACACTGTAGGGATTCTATGAATGTAATTGACACTTTAATGGAAGTGAATGTGTAATGCTGAGCAACTTCTCCTGGATTGAAAACAGTTTACATTTGGGAAGTATCAAATTTCAACAAAAAGCCCCACGTTTTGAAAAATATTTTTTCAGAAGTTTGTTTATGATACATCAATGTCTACCTGAATCCCATGTATATGCCTCAATGTTTATACCACATCTAGGTAAAAACAAGGAGTGCAGATGCTGGAAACCAGAGTCTAGATTAGAGTGGTACTGGAAAAGCCCAGCAGGTCAGGCAGCATCCGAGGAGCAGGTAAATCGACGTTTTGGGCAAAAGCCCTTTATCAGGAATAGAGGCAGAGAGCCTGAAGGGTGGAGAGATAAATGAGTGGAGGGTGGGGTTGGGGAGAAAGTAGCATAGAGTACAATAGGTGAATGGGGGTGGGGATGGAGGTAATAGGACTGGGAGGAGCTTATGGGAAGGTAGCAAAGAGTACAATGGGTGAATGGGGGTAGGGATGAAGGTGATCGGTCAGAGAGGAGGGTGGAGTGGATAGGTGGAAAGGAAGATAGGCAGGTAGGACAAGTCATGGGGACAGTGCTGAGCTGGAAGTTTGGAGCTGGGGTGAGGTGGGGGAAGGAGAAATGAGGAAACTGTTGAAGTCCACATTGATGCCCTGGGGTTGAAGTGTTCCGAGGCGGAAGATGAGGCATTCTTCCTCCAGGCGTCTGGTGGTGAGGGAGCGGTGGTGAAGGAGGCCCAGGACCTCCATGTCCTCGGCAGAGTGGGAGGGGAAGTTGAAACGTTGGGCCATGGGGTGGTGGGGTTGATTGGTTCGGGTGTCCCGGAGATGTTCCCTAAAGCGCTCTGCGAGGAGGCATTCAGTCTCCTCAATGTAGAGGAGACCGCATCAGGAGCAACGGATACAATAAATGATATTGGTGGATGTGCAGGTAAAACTTTGATGAATGTGGAAGGCTTCTTTGGGGCCTTGGATGGAGGTGAGGGAGGAGGTGTGGGCGCAGGTTTTGCAATTCCTGCGTTGGCAGGGGAAGGTGCCAGGATGGGAGGGTGGATTGTAGGGGCTCGTGGACCTGACCAGGTAGTCACGGAGGGAACGGTCTTTGCGGAAGGCGGAAAGGGGTGGGGAAAGAAATATACCCCGGGTGGTGGGGTCTTTTTGGAGGTGGCGGAAATGTCAGCGGATGATTTGGCTTAGGTGAAGGTTGGTAGGGTGGAAGGTGAGCACCAGGGGCGTTCTGTCCTTGTTGCGGTTGGAGGGGTGGGGTCTGAGGGCGGAGGTGTGGGATGTGAACGAGATGCGTTGGAGGGCATCTTCAACCACATGGGAAGGCAAATTCCAGTCTCTAAAGAAGGAGGCCTTCTGGTGTGTTCTGTGGTGGAACTGGTCCTCCTGGGAGCAGATACGGTGGACGCGGAGGAATTGGGAATACGGGATGGCATTTTTGCAAGAGGTAGGGTGGGAAGAGGTGTAATCCAGGTAGCTGTGGGAGTCGGTGAGTTTGTAAAAAATGTTGGTGTTGTCGGTCGTCATTAATGGAGATGGAGAGGTCCAGGAAGGGGAGGGAGGAGTCAGAGATGGTCCAGGTGAATTTAAGGACGGGGTGGAATGTGTTGGTGAAGTTGATGAATTACTCAACCTCCTTGTGGGAGCACAAGGTGGCGCCAATGCAGTCATCAATGTATCGGAGGAAGAGGTGGGGAGTGGTGCCGGTGTAACTACGGAAGATGGACTGTTCCACGTAGCCAACAAAGAGACAGGCACAGCTGGACCCCATGCGGGTGCCCATGGCTACTCCTTTGGTAAGGAGGAAGTGGGAGGATTCGAAGGAGAAATTGTTGAGGTTGAGGACCAGTTCAGCCCAAACGAATGAGAGTGTTGGAGGAAGGGTACCTTTGGGGACGTTGGGAGAGGAGGAAAGGGTGGCATGACGGCACAGTGGTTAGCACTGCTGCCTCACAGTGCCAGAGACCCGGGTGCAATTCCCACCTCAGGCAACTGTCTGTGTGGAGTTTGCACATTTTCCCAGTGTCCTGCATGGGTTTCCTCTGGGTGCTCCGGTTTCCTCCCACACTCCAAAAATGTGCAGGTTAGGTGAATTGGCCATGCTAAATTGCCTGTGGTGTTAGGTGAAGGGGTAACTGTAGGGGAATGGGTCTGGGTGGGTTGCTCTTCAGATGGTCGGTGTGGACTTGTTGGGCCAAAGGCCTGTTTCCACACTGTAAGTAGTCTAAAATAAACAGACAGCTTGGAGGCCCTGGTCATGGCGAATGGAGGTGTAAGGGGATTGGATATCCATAGTGAAGATGAGGCATTGGGGGCCGGGGAAACGGAAGTCTTGGAGGAGATGGAGGGCATGGGTGGTGTCTCGAACATATGTGGGGAGTTCCTGGACTAGGGGGAACTGTCGAGGTAGGTAGAAATGAGTTCAGTGAGGCAGGAGCATGCTGAGACAATGGGTCGGCCAGGGTGGTCAGGCTTGTGGATCTTGGGAAGGAGGTAGAACTGGGCAGTGCGGGGTTCCCGGACTATGAGGTTGGAAGCTGTGGGTGGGAGATCTTCTGAGGTGATGAGGTTCTGTATGGTCTGGGAGATGATGGTTTGGTGATGGGGGGTGGGTAGGAGGAAGTGTCTTCGAGTTGGCGTCTGGCTTCAGCAGTGTTGAGGTCAGTGCGCCAGACTACCACTGCGCCCCCTTTATCTGCTGGCTTGATGGTGAGGTCGGGATTGGAGCAGAGGGAGTGGAGGGCTGTGCTTTCCAGCACCACTCTAATCTTTATACCACATCTGTAAAGTCATATTAAATTTGAAGGGTTGTGAGTGTTTTAACTTTCTGATTCTCTATTTGTGAGAATTCTTCAATGTGATTGGTTGCTTCCCTTGTTTGTTGACTGCTGGATGCCTGAAGATCCCTTTAATGGGGAGACAGATTTAAAATTAACACCAGGATAAATTTGTGGAGCTTCCTCCAAGATTAGTGGCAAGTGTCTTGCTGCTGCCTATAAAATCTGGACCAAGGATCCTTCCCCACTGTTGCAATCTCAACTTCAAAATGCATGAAGTAATAGTTCACAGAAGAAGCAAGCTAGATTAATATAGTGATGTTTCAGCACAAACCTTTCGATAACAGAATTCCCACACTTAATCTTGCAACTGACCCTGATTACAACTGGACCTGAATTCTGTTCCTTCTTCAGTTCAATGGTTTGTGTTTGACTGAATGCAGCCCCCTTTGCACATACTTAGATTAGATTCCCTACAGTGTGGAAACAGCCCCTTCGGCCCAACCAGTCCACACCAACCCTCTGAAGACCATTTCCCTCTGAGTAATGCACCTTACACTACGGACCATTTAGCATGGCCAATTCACCTGACCCGCACATCTTTGGACTGTGGGAGGAAATCGGAGCACCCGGAGGAAACCCACGCAGACACGGGGAGAATGTGCAAACTCCACACAGACAGTCACCCAAGGCTGGGATTGAACCTGGGATCCTGGTGCTGTGAGGCAGCAGTGCTAACCACTGAGCCACTGTGCCACCCCTATAACTTTCACATTTTAGAGAAAATCATCTTGCAAATATAACATGTCGGAAAATAAACATTCTCTCAAAGCCCCAAAGAGGTCTCAGCATTTATTGGGTTAAAAGTACTTTTTGTCATGGGGTCTGGGAACAAAGAAGTAAATTTTGCAGTTTTGAAAGAATTAATGCTGTCTCATTCTCTATTTACTGATACTTTTTACTTGCATCAAAAATAATTTGTGAGGCTTATTTTAAAGAAATCCCTGTAAACAGAAGCTGATTTAGGCTGTTTCCCTGGTTCTGAAACGAATGAAAGAAATGATGGATGAAAATTGTAAGAGACTATTTAAATCAGTTATTACTGGTG
The DNA here is from genome assembly GCF_004010195.1 of Chiloscyllium plagiosum. NCBI lineage: Eukaryota > Metazoa > Chordata > Chondrichthyes > Orectolobiformes > Hemiscylliidae > Chiloscyllium > Chiloscyllium plagiosum. The sequence goes on along the minus strand of NC_057736.1, from coordinate 11,610,828 downwards.
CAGTGATTCAGTGACTCATTTGCAAATGAAAAGGATTCTTGCTTTTCCTCAGGAAATTACTTCATTTTTCAAGCAAAAAAAAAAGAATGCTTTCTTAATTGGAATGTTTATAACGTATATGAATTGCTAAAGGTTAGTCTTTGAAGTCAACACATTATGTCTTCCACTGATTTACACTTTTCATCAAGTTATTTCTTTTTTTTCAATGTAGAGTGCTTAGAGCAAAATTCATATCTATCATCCAGGCACCTGTAGGTGAATAATCAGTGCAACACTGAAATTCCAGGCACCCAGACTCTCTCTCTCCCCCCCCCCCCGGACCCCCCCCCGCCTTAAAATTAGATTGGTCAGAGGAGTTGACCCTGTGTGTTCTGGTTAAATATTTTACAGATGAGGGAATGCTTTCCTTTTTAAAAACTGTACAAATAATTTTCTGTGTGCCCTCTCAGATTTCACACAAGGTATTATAATTGCACAGAAACAGTGCACAGGGCTTCGGTTTGACAGGCATCCTGTTGCAAAAAGGACAGACAGCAGGTGGAATCAAGCTCTGACAACCAGTACAAAAATCAATCATGACAGGCAGTCATGTGACACACAGTGAGCAAAATTATTTGAAAATGGTTTCGACTCAGCAGTGGAAGACACAGCGCTTAGAGCTCATCACAGAAATGAAAGAGAGTATGGTTGTTTTATGTGGAGTTGTTTCAAGATAATCCTCAACCATTCCTGAAGGCCCCTGGGTCACAAAGAGACATTCCAATGGGGAATAGACAACACAAGGATTTCACAAGGATTAGCTCGTAATGTTTGGAATCAGGTGGATTGTATTGACTATGAGATCCTTGATTGGTGTTGTTAGCCTGGACCAATCAGGGAGCCCTGGATGACAGATGCAACCAGGGGATTTCGAACGATCACACTTCAGGGCCCTGACTCTGAGCTGGCTGGTCACAGCCAGTGTACTGTGCACAAGTAAATAAAGGGTGACTTGGTGACAGGATACCCGCCTCGGTGCAGTTATTTCACTCATGCATTTAATAGATTAAGATGAATAAATCAACCTTATATAATATGTTAAAATACATTAATCATCTAGATTAATTGTTAAGGATGAGGACAAGGAGGAAAACAATTTCTCCTTCGAATCCTCCCAATTCCTTCAGACGAGAGGGGTAGCCATGGGCCCCAGCTATGCCTGTCTCTTTGTTGGCTACGTAGAACAGTCCAACCTCCGTAGTTACACCAGCACCACTCCCCATCTCTTCCTCCGCTACATTGACGCCACCTCATGCCCCCATGAGGAAGTTGAGCAGTTTATCAACTTCATCAACACATTCCACCCTGACCTTAAATTCACCTGGATCATCTCTGACACCTTCCTCCCCTTCCTGGACCTCTCCATCTCCATCAACGACAACCAACTCAACACTGACGTTTTTTTACAAACCCATCGACTTCCACAGCTACCTGGATTATACCTCTTCCCACCCTACCTCCTGCAAAACTACTATCCTGTATTCCTAATTCCTCCGCCTCCGCCATATCTGCTCCCAAGAGGACCAGTTCCACCACAGAACACACCAGATGGACTCTTTCTTTAAAGACCATAATTGCCCCTCCCATGTGGTTGAAGATGTCCTCCAACGCATCTCATCCACACCACGCACCTCCGCCCTCAGACCCCACTCCTCCAACCGCAATAAGGACAGAACCCCCCTGGACCTCACCTTCCACCCCACCAACCTCTGCATAACCACATCATCTGCCGACATTTCCACCACCTCCAAAAAGACCCCACCACCAGGGATATATTTCCCTCCCCACCCCTTTCCGCCTCCAGCAAAGACCGTTCCCTCCATGACTACCTGGTCAGGTCCGCGTCCCCCAACAACCCACCATCCCATCCTGGCACCTTCCCCTGCCACCGCAGGAATTGCAAGACCTGTGCCCACACCTCCTCCCTCACCTCCATCCAAGGCCCCAAAGGAGCCTTCCACATTCATCAAAGTTTCACCTGTACATCCACCAATGTCTTTTATTGTATCCGTTGCTCCCGATGTGGTCCCCTTTACACTGGGGGGACTGGATGCCTTCTCGCAGAGCATTTTATGGAACATCTCCGGGACACTCACATCAATCAACCCCACCGCCCCGTGGCCGAACATGTCAACTCCCCCTCCCACTCTGCTGAGGACATGCAGGTCCTGGGCCTCCTCCATCAACACTTTCTCACCACCCAACGACTGGAGGAAGAACGCCCAGTTCCAACCTTCCAGCTCAGCACCATCGTCATGACCTGCTCTACCTGACAATCCTCCTTCTCACCTATCCGCTCCACCCTCCTCTCTGACCTATCACCTTTATCTCCATCTCCATCCACCTATTGCACTCTTAGCTATCTTCTCCCCAGCCCCACCCCCTTCCTATTTATATCTCCACCTCGGAGGCTCCCAGCCTCATTCCTGATGAAAGACTCCTGCCTGAAACATTGATTTTCCTGCTTCTCAGATGCTGCTTGACTTGCTGTGCTTTTCCAGCACCACTCTAATCTTAGCTCTGATCTCCAGCATTTGCAGTCCTCACTTTCACCATGTTCTGATGAATGTCTACTACTGAGGTCTGGTCTTGCAAGTGTGCCAGAGGTACTAGCCAATCACTGGCCAACAGCCCTCAAAGGTGGTATATGCACCCACTGAGGGGCAGAAGTCCCAGTCTTGCTCTTTGTAGCCAATTAGAGGCATATTATTGCTGAGGGGTGAGCCAATTTAATGTGTGCCCACTGATTCATGCAATATGCTCCTTCTACCCTTGTAAAATTAATTTATTAAAATTATTGCTCGCATACCATGAACAAGCAATAATCCCTCCAGAGACTGTACAAGTTAATAGAAACATAGCAATTGCTAGTTGGAAAAACACGACAGTCCATTAGGTTAACTTTTTACTGTCATGCTAGTTGCATGCTAGAAAGATAATGGAGTGTTGATTAACCATGATAATAATTAATCCTGATCATACAGTCTATAAAACACCCAGAACTGCGATGGAATGTTCACACCCATTAAGAAATTTGCAAAATGAGACATAGGTTTTCAAAGTTCATGTTGTTTTCATCAGAACTGGAACACGTTAGAAAAGTAGCAAGCTTTCAGTAAGTATAGAGGCTAGCAAATGGAAGAGGAAAGATTTTTGATAGGTGGAGATGCAGGAGTGATTTAAATACCAGAAAGAGGAACTGGGGGCAAGGCAAAAATGGATGATAACAAGAAAAGTAAAGAAGCCAGCAATAGGTCCAATGGAATGTAATTGGGGAAAGCAGCATGGCCAGGGGCCAGTTTCTGAAAGAAGAGGGGCTGATGTTACCATCTGAAAAGGTTTGAGGCTGGAAACCTATGAACTGTCTCATCAAAGGATAAGGTACTGTTGTTCTAGCTTATGTTGAGCTTCCCTGGAATGGTGAAAGAGGTCAAGGACACAGAGGGGAATGGCTAGAGAATTAAACTGCCAGGTAATTGGAAGTTCAGGTAAGGTTATAGACTGATCAGAAGTCTCCTGCAAAGTGACTGCACAATCAGCTTCTAACCACATCAGTATAGAGCATTGTGAACTGGAAGATGTTTAAGTAAGTTGTTGTTTCATCTGGAAGGAGTGTGTGAGGCCTCAGATGATGGGAAAGGAGCAAGTTAAAGGGCAGATATTGCATCTCCTGCACTTGCTCGAGAATGTACCGTTTTCACAGAACCAGCTGCAATATTTTAGTCAAACTGGGTGACAGGGTACAGCTGTTGTGTCTGCTTAGAAAAGGACATGTTGACAGCACATTCTTAAAAAATGTGAGTTCTCACCAATATTTGGCACACTGTATTAGTTCTTAAAATGGGCTCTGACTATCGAATGTATTTGTCATATATATGAAATCAGCACAAGGGTTTAACATTGGCAGTCATTTGGCTCCTCGGATGCTGCCTGACCTGCTGTGCTTTTCCAGCACCACTCTGATCTAAACATTTAGCCATAAGTGTTTCATTTTAATATACTAAATAATAAAAAGTGATATTGCTTTCAGTGCTTAGCAAATTCATTTCACCAATGTTTTAGTCTTGCCCCAATTAAAACACTGATTCACAGGAAGAATGTTTGTTTCTTAAGCTTTCATTGGAGCTCATCAGTAACATCAGTATGATGGTCTACATTATGTTAGTTTGATAAGTAGATAATTGGTTTAACTGAGAAGTCATTGTGGTGACATGTGCCAAATTGTGACAATGATAAAACATTTTAATCTTATTTCGTGACCTAGTTATATACATTAGCTAAAATGAAACAATGAATTTAAAAATGCACAATGATGATCGTTTTAGCACACAGATATTTACAGTATGTTGCAACATTCAAGTTTCTTTAAGTTATGAAATAGAAATTACAGTGCACACTGTATTTGGTTTTAAAGTTTGTAGATCAATGATGTCAGGTTGAGTTCATTGATTTAGCAATCATTTACACATTATTGATGAATGTTATAAGGTAGGGGATTGAGCTACCTTGGAGCCGATCTGTTCTGTAACTTATTTGGGAAATATGCTCCTCAATTCATGTATCGCTGGACATCGGAGTGCATCTGGGAAAATTAACAAACAGTGAAATTCACAACTAATCTTGGAGGAACCTGTTTGGGCGAAATTCACAGCACAGAATCAGATAAGTTAATCGTTGTTTTAAGTGTGTCCAATAGAAAGGCTGCAGCAGTGAGTATAATGGGTTCTTTCTTGATTATATGTTTTGGAGATATGTCTCTTGATTAAACTTAAAATATAAACCATAGCTATTAATTTAACCTAGGGCAGTGTTTTGTAGAGGAATACGATGGTTTTATTTTCTGGGTCTGTAGATTGTGAAGGAGCAAAAATGGCCTTTAGTAGAGTGATATGTAGTTCTGGTCAGATGTGGGAGTTTAAAGAGAGTTTAAGGGTTACTGAGGATTACATCTGCTTTTGGATGCGAATCTTTTCAGATCGAACAGATCGGTTGGAGAGACAGTTAGAAACAATGAGGAACTTGCAACAGCAACAGTATGTGATGGATGGCAGTTATAGGAAGGGGAGAAAGTCTCAGATACAGTCACATAGATGGGTTAACTCCAGGAAGGGTAAGGGACGTCGGCACCTAGGGCAGGAGTCTTTTGTGGATATACCCATT
>NC_057736.1:11573791-11602742 GCF_004010195.1 Chiloscyllium plagiosum | reverse complement strand
TCTACTTTTTGTCATTTACATAAATGATTTGGATGCAAGCATAACAGGTACAGTTAGTAAGTTTGCAGATGACACCAAAATTGGAGGTATAGTGGACAGCGAAGAGGGTTACCTCAGATTACAACAGGATCTGGACCAGATGGGCCAATGGGCTGAGAAGTGGCAGATGGAGTTTAATTCAGATAAATGCAAGGTGCTGCATTTTGGGAAAGCAAATCTTAGCAGGACTTATACACTTAATGGTCAGGTCCTAGAGAGAGTTGCTGAACAAAGAGACCTTGGAGTGCAGGTTCATAGCTCCTTGAAAGTGGAGTTGCAGGTAATTAGGATAGTGAAGAAGGCGTTTGGTATGCTTTCGTTTATTGATCGGAGTATTAAGTACAGGTATTGGGAGATCATGTTGCGGCTGTACAGGACATTGGTTAGGCCACTGTTGGAATATTGCATGCAATTCTGGTCTCCTTCCTATCGGAAAGTTGTGAAACCTGAAAGGGTTCAGAAACGATTTACAAAGATGTTGCCAAAGTTGGAGAATTTGAGCTCAAGGAAGAGGCTGAACAGGCTGGGGCTGTTTTCCCTGGAGCGTCGGAGGCTGAGGGGTGACCTTATAGAGGTTTACAAAATTATGAGGGGCAGGGATAGGGTAAATAGGCAAAGTCTTTTCCCTGGGGTGGGGGATTCCAGAATAGGTTCAGGGTGAGAGGGGAAAGATATAAAAGAGACCTAGGGGGCAATGTTTTCATGCAGAGAATGGTACGGGTATGGAATGAGCTGCCAGAGGAAGTGGTGGAGACTGGTACAATTGCAACATTTAAGAGGCATTTGGATGGGTATATGAATAGGAAGGGTTTGGAGGGATATGGGTTGGGTGCTGGCAGGTGGGACTAGAGTGGGTTGGGATATCTGGTCAGCATGGATGGGTTGGACCGAAGGGTCTGTTTCCATGCTGTACATCTCTGTGACTCTATGACTCTATTTCCCCTTGACATTCAATGATGTTGAATCCCCTCACTATCAAGCCAGTTGCACTTAACTAGGCAAGAGAGGGCATTCCATCACATTCATCTGTACATCTCTATGACTCTAATTTCATCACAGTTTAATACTGTATGGTTGTGACAAAGGATAGTAGCTGTTGAGTCATATCTTACAGTCACTATGTCAGTGTACCTTGAAGAGACATGATATTTCATGATATTTTCACTGTACCATAGAATATGACCTGAGAGAATAAAGGTCTCAGACTCCACCTTACTAAGAGAAACAACTTTATGTTTTGAATCCAATATGATTCTTCTTCAGACCCAGAACTGTCAGGAGTTTGGATTGCAATGAAGAGTTTGCCAGGATCAAGAGGTTGTCCCAGTTAAAATGTGAGTTGAGTAGATGCCCAGCAATGCCTCTGGGGCACCATCAGACTCTCTGGGACAGTGCATACATGGGCTCAGGGTGTTTCACAGCAATGGACCAACCGAGCTGCAGGCCTGCAGCTGAATTTGTGTTTAACTTTGCAAGAGTAGAGTGGGGCTAGAGATCAGGTCACATCACCAGGTCAGCCCATTGCTCGGAACCCACTGTATGATGTCCACCCCTCCATCCCTGCCCCGTTCATATCCTACACTTCACAAAGATGCATCCTCCCACTGCCAGAGGACGATGGTGCACAGATGGTGATCAATCTAATCTATTGTTGATGGCTGAATGCAAAGGACTCAGAATCACTCCCTTGAAAATGGACTGGAATATCAGCTCTGCCAATCAGCCCATTTATTAAAACCTACCCATATGCAGCTCAGAAGTTAATCTAGCTGTCCTTGATCACTTAAAGTTTTTTTGCGTGGATTCTGCTTCTCATGTATTCCATGTCCAGACAGTCCTTTGAAAAAAGCATTCTCGTCCTTCATTTCGTTAGCGATTTTCTCAAAATTGACCTCCTCGTTTGCAAAAAATGTAAACGCTCACAAGAATTTATAATGCTTACCACCCACTCCCCTCCACTCCGCCCCGCCCCCGCACGTAAGGTCAGATTTTTAAAAAGTTTGGCATTTTTATTGGAGCAGAAGCAAGTTTGTGCAGAATAAAGCGAATACCAAAATGTTGCTTTCCACATGGAATGAAAGGTGTAGTCCTCACCAACCTAATGCTTTTGCTTCTTCTTTGGAATATTATTAAAAGATCACTTTTAAATATGTCATTCCACCTTTTAAAATTGTCAAAGACTTCTTCAGAAGCTTCTGTCTAATCTGCAGTGTGCTACGCATGGGAGAAATACTATCCTTTCTGGGAAAGGTATTAGTGTCAGTTTCGAGTGAATACTTCAGGAGAACACTTTACAGATGTCTCTTGAAACTTCCCACAGAACCTGGATCTTAAAAAGAAGAAGAGACAAACATAAGTGAAATCTGTGAACCAAATTCTGCTCTAAGGTATAACTGAGATGTGCAGAGGTAGCTCTGATGCTGGCTGTTAACTTTTGTTTATCCCTTGAGCATATTGCATGAAGGAATATTGTATGAACACCCGAGCAGTCAAAGTGTGAAGCCAATTTCTCCATAACAGTAGCAGGAAATCCACAAATCCTGTCATATGAATTCTGGATCAGGCCACAGCAATGAATGGTTACATCATTTCAAGATGTAGAATTTTATTTAACTACAAAAGCAGCAGTGGTTATGAAAATATTCAGATAGAATGCCTGATAGAGTTGGCTGAAGTTCAAATCTGTACCAAGTCTTCAGCGGTGCTATGCTTTTGTTTTGCAAGAACCATTTAACACAGAAATAACAACACAACAACAACTTACAGAGAAGAGAAAACATTTCTCCACTCAGAGAGTGGTGAGTCTTCAGAATTCTCTGCCACAGAAAGTGGTTGAGGTCAAAACATTGAATATTTTCAAGAAAGAGCGAGGCATAGCTCTTAGGCGTAAAGAGATTAAAGTGAATGGGGAGCAAGTGGGAATGGGAGACTGAGTTGGATGATCAACCATGATGATATTGAATGGCAGAGCATGCTCAAAGGGCTGACTGGCCTACTCCTGCTCCCATTTTCTTTGATTACTAATATCTTGTATTTTTAATAGAACATTCCGAACTACTTCACAGTAGCTTGATAAATAATAAAACAACTCACGGAGCCACTTTAAGGAATATTAAATCAGATGAAATCAGTTCCAGGGATAGATTAGAGAAGTGAAGGTTAACAGTAGATTTAATTGAGGTGCACAACATTATGAGAGACCCAGACCAAGTTAAAAAGTCTTCCAACCAAGGCTGGAGGATGTCACTGTTTCTCCCTGGTCCCAATACTCCACTTTACTCAGTTACAGTTATAGCCAAGTATATACAATATCTAAATTTGTTTTAGAATGAAAAGATCCATTAACCATATTTCATTAATAAACAAGAAAATTATTGATTTATTGTAAAAGCATGAATTATTCAGCAAAGATGCAAAACTGGTTAACATATGGATTGAAATAAGAAAATTTAAAAGCAAACTATTCTAAATAACCCAACATATACCACATACACACATGCAGACACACAGATGCACACCAATGAAAAGAAAACTAAATGGATAACTTTCTCTGCAGAGATTAATTTTGAAAAAAAAATGTGGTTTGGCCAATAAGTATTCATTATTGATGGGAGAAAAGCTAACGATTTGTTTGAATGGAGAGAGACTGTAGAAAACTAAAGCTTTGGGGGTTCTCATATATAAATTACAAAAAGCTAGCTTACAGGATCAGTAGGAAATAGGGAAGGTAATTGGAATATTGGCCTTTATGTCAAAGGGAATAGAGTATAAAAATAGGGAAGTATTGTTAATGCCACACAAGGCTGTAGACATTTGGTCATTCAGTCTATTCAAGGTGAAATAAATAGACTTTTAAGGGATTTTTTTAGGAATCGAGGCAGGAGAGTGGAGTTGAGGATTATCAGATCAGCCGTGATCGCTTTGGATGGGGAGAAGGTTTGATGGGCTGAATGGCCTAATTCTGCTCCTATTTAGTTTAAATAATAAATCTAATGGAAGATTTGAAAAAGTCTCTTTACTTAAAGAATGTTTAGAATGTGGAGCTCGTGACTATATTGAATGGTTGGAGTGACTGGTGCAATGATTTTAAGAGGAAGTTAGATAAACACATAAGGTGAAGGACATGCTGATGGAATTAAAGGAAGAGGTTCATATGAAGTATGAACAAAATCATGGACTTGATGAGGCTGAATGGCCTGGTTCTGTGCTGTAGTGCCGTACATGTATCATCTTATCTTTTGCTTTGATTATGTCAAAGCAAAAGATCACAGACTAACATCTTTATTCTGTCAATATTTATTGTTATGAAGTTGAAGGCATGTACTGTACCTTTAAGAGAGAGTGAAAGCTGTTTTGCACTGAGAGCTTACAGGCACCTGTCATGTGACTAGCTAGCAGTCTCAGGTGTACTGGAAAATTGAAAATGTGTAACATTTGGCTGTGAAACAAAGACCTGAGTTTTGGTTGCTGTTTTTGCAACAATTCAAATTTAACCAAATGGTTTAAATTATGACCCAGGATACTAAAATCCAATCGAGTTTGAATTTATTGTTTTTGCCAATCTCGGACCAATGAGATGATCTGATGTTTGGGGTATAAAGAAGCAGGTATTTTGGAAAGTTATACAGAGACCAACTACCATCGAAAGAGTAACTGTCATCTAGAGAGAGAGAGAGAGAGAGAGAGAGAGAGAGAGAGAGAGAGAGAGAGAGAGAGAGAGAGAAAATGAGAGAGACAGAGAGAGAGAGACTGTCATTCAAAACACTGTCTGTCAAAGGGACCTTTTTCATATGAAACATTTTTTGCAGGAGAAGACAGAACACAACCCGGGGAGATCTTCATCCGAAAGAAGAGAGACACCAATGACAACAGCTGCTGTGTGGTTTTGAAGTTAAGTTGATGTAATTTTAATATGGGCTTTTATTGGAACTGTATATTGTAATAGAGTTGGAAGCAGATAACAAGCATTTAAGGGAAAGGAGGCTCACAGTTGTAAATAGTTGTTGTTTAATGTTCCCTTTTAGGGTTAAAGAATAAAATAGTGGAATCTTGAAGTTCTCTGTCACTCATACTTCAAAAGATTACGAGGTGAGGTGAGGTGAGCTTTTCTGGGTTGGGAGTCTGGTACTGGAAAAGCTCCCCAAGTCAGGCAGCATCTGAGGAGCTGGGAATTCAGCGTTTCAGGCAAGCAGAGGGGTCCACCCCAAGTCGTTACAGCTGGGGGTTTGGGTCCATTATTTGGATAGGTTTACACAGATCCAGTCTAAGATTTGCACAGATTTGGGGTACGAAAGATCCCAACAGATTTAAACACTTGCCAATTACTGTCCTGGACCTTTAAATAAAATGTAGGTGAGATAATTTGTTTAATTTGGTTACGTGTGGTTGGTTAAATTAAAAGTGAGAGAAATGGCTCTTAAGATTGCTAAAGAAATTCTGAGGTTTGAAGATGATTCCCAAATTTAGAAAGACAGAAAAGGGCCATACTTTTAGAATTAGCAAAGAGGTTAGAACTGGGTTTAACCAAAGACAAAAGTAAAGCTGAAATTGTAAGAGAGTTAGTCAAGCACTTGGGTGTGTCAGAGAAACAGACAAGTGTAGTACAGTTAGAAAAACTTAAATTACACTTGAGGAAATTGGAGCTAGGAGATAAAGAAAGGCAAGGGAGAGAGAAGAAAGAGGAAGGGAGAAAGAATTTGAACTTCAGAAGTAGTGACTTAGTCAGGAAAGTCAAGTTAACAGGATGGAGATGAAGAGCGAAGGTAGTGATAGATATAAATATGTCAAAACTTTGCCGTATTTTAAGGAAAAAAAATGTCGAAGCTTTCTTTATTTCATTTGAAAAATTGGCTAGGCAGATGGAGTGGTCAGAGAGCTTGTGGGTAATGCTAGTTCAGGCTAAGCTGGTAGGCAGAGATAGTGAGGTAATTGCAGCGCTGTCAGATGAGGAGTCAAGAGATTATGAAGATGTCAAACAGGCTATTTTAAGTTTCTATGAATTAGTACCAGAAACGTATAGACAGCGGTTCAGAAACATAAAGAAGGAACCAGGTTAGACGTATGTTGAGTTTGAAAGAATTAAACAGAGTAGTTTTGATAGATGGGTGCGGGCCTTAAAAATAAGACCTATGACGCTGTAAGAGAGATTGTTCTGCTAGAGGGGTTGAAAAACTCACTTCCAGAGATGATAAGAATTCATGTGGATGAATAGAAAGTTCAAGAAGTGAGAGAAGGAGCAGAGATGGCAGATGAATATACATTGGTGCAGAAGGCAAAATTTAGCTTCTGACAAGAATTTTATCCTATGAGGGATAGAAATTGGGAGAAGAGGAGATCCTACATGACAAAACAAAGAGTAGAGCACACTGGTAATAGCTTATCACAGGTGGAAAAAGAAATTCAAGTGGGTGAAAGGGAGGTTAAAGGCCTCCGATGTTTCCACTGTGGTAAAGTGGGACACGTAAAGTCACAGTGCTGGTCATTGAAGAAAGGCACTGTGGGAAAAGGTGTGGGAAAAGAAGCTAAGCCAGTGGCCATTAGTGAAAGTAAAGTGGGACACGTAAAGTCACAGTGCTGGTCATTGAAGAAAGGCACTGTGGGAAAAGGTGTGGGAAAAGAAGCTAAGCCAGTGGCATTAGTGAAAGTAGTAAAGGAAACCACAAGATAAGTCGAGAAGCTGCAGGAGAGTGCACAGCCTCGGCAGGGACTGGGTATGGAGTTAGTACCTGATCTCTATAAAGAATTCACCTCTGTGGGTAAAGTTTACTCAGGAAGAACAGGGGGAGAAGGGAAAGAAGTTATAATTTTGAGATATACAGGATCTAATCAGTCTCTAATAATAATAGATGAATGTACTTGCACTCTTTCTGATCTGTTACCCGAGAGAGTGGTAATTTGTGCAATAGATGGACAGAAAGTTAGCGTTCCCCTATGTAAGATCAGGTTGGAGTGGCAACTCAAGACTGGGGAAGTTACTGTGGGAGTGATTGACAGACTATCAGTTTCAGGAATCCAGTTTGTTGCTGGGAAAGATTTGGCAGGATCCAAGGTGGGAGTGACACCCCATGTTGTGGAGAAGCCCAAGGAAAACCAGGGAACTGAGGAGTGAAAAAAAAATACCCTGGAATTTTTCCAGACTGTGTAGTAGACAGATCCCACTATCATAAGTCACAGCATGAAGCAAAAACTAAGGAAAAGATGAAGGAGTTGAGGTTCAGTTAGCGGGCACCCTGTTTGACGTAATGATGCAGGAAAAACTTGAATAGGCAGAGGGTCAGGCTAATAGACCTACAACAGAAACGAGACAATAAAAGATACATATGTTGATGCCAACTCAGAAAAGGAGTCAGAATATTCTTCAAGATTAATATCTGAAAGATAGAATCCAAAGCCAAAAATAGAGACTACAGCAGGTTAGTGCAGAGGAGAAATGGGCGGAAGTGCACTAGATGGTGTTGCTGGTATCATACAGACAGGAGGTATTACAGTTGGCACATTAATTACCAGCAGGAGGTCACCTAGGGGTAGGGAAGACTCAGGTTATGGTATAAAAGCACTTCTATTAGCCTGGAATGCACAAGGATATGATTAACTTTTGCCGTACATATTATACATGCCAAATGGTAGGTAAACTACAGGCAGTAATAAAACCAGTACCTTTGTTGCCAATTCCTGCATTCGAAGAACTTTTCACACAGGTTATAAATGATTGTGTAGGTCCCCTCCCGAAAAGTACTTGCTAACCATAATGGACGTGTCTACCAGATTTCCGGAGGCAATTCCATTACGGAGTATTAAGGCAAAACGGGTGGTAGAGGAATTAGTAGGTTTCCTCGCACAGTATGGGATACCCAGAGAGATTCAGTCGAACCAAGGGTCTAATTTTACTGCTAAGGTGTTTAAGGAAGTCATGGATAGCTTAGGCATTCAGCACTTTAAATCAAGTGCAAGTCCCAGGAAGGTTTAGAAAGGTGACATCAGATCCTGAAGACCATGTTAACAGCGTACTGTCAGGACTTACCAAATGATTGGGATGAAGGTATCCCATTCGTATTGTTTGCCATTAGAGAGGCCCCAAATGAATCGACTCAAATGGAGTACACTGAGTTAATATTCAGACATTAATTAAAGAGAAATTGACACGAATGAAGTCTGAGATCTCACACTTGGATTATGTATCGGAGGTGAGGGAGAGATTAAATCAGATAAGTGAGTTAGCTAAACAGCACCTGAAGAGGGCACAGTGTAGAATGAAGCAGGTGGCAGATAAAAACTCTGAAATTCTGACATTTTCCTGTGGGGATGACATATTAATATAGTTACCAGTGTTAGGAGCTCCCTTCAAAGTCAGGTTTAGTGGTCCCTATCAAATTGAGAAAAACATGAGTCAGATAAACCACCTGGTAAAGATGCCCAATTGGAAAAAAAACTATGTCGGTATGTCATGTGAATATGTTGAAACCTTATTATAACAGAGAGGAGGAACTGGAGTAACAGGTGTTAGTTACTGCCCCACAGAGTGAGGAATTAAATCCAGATGTTTTGGAGTTTGTGCCTTGATATAAGTTCAACGATGAGGAAGTCCATGAGGAGTGGGATAGGATAGTGAACTAACTGCCTCAGGAGCAAAAAACCCAGTTGAAAGGTTTGTTGCAGCAGAATGAGGACATCTGCAGGAATAAGATGGGGAAGCACATAAGGTAGAAGTAGGGCAAGCTGTTCTGATAAAACAACACCCCTGCAGACTTAATCCTTTCAAAGACACACGGGTCCAGAAGGAAGTGGATGCGATGCTCAATGAAGATATCATCAAACCAAGCCAGAGCGAGTGCAGTTCGCTGATTGGGTTAGTTAGCAAACCTGATGGGACTCAATGATTTTGTGTGGACTAACGTAAGGTCAACGCTGTAACAAAATTGAACTCATACCCATTATCATGATTGGAGGACTATATAGAGAAAGTTGGACAAGCCAGTTACAATACAAAATTGGACTTACTGCAATGCTATTGGCAGGTGCCTCAATTAGAGAAAGTGAAAGAAGTTTCTGCATTTGTAACTCCAAATGGGCTATATCAATTCAAAGTGACGCCTATTGGAATGAAAAATGCACAAGCCCCAGTCCAAAGACTCATGAACAGAGTTGTGGCTGGGTTGACAAACTGTGCAGTCTATCTGGATGATGTAGTGATCTTTATTGCATCATTGGAACGATCACTTTGAGTGATTCAGAGAAGCAAAACTGATGATAAACTTAAAACAGAATTTGCAAAGGCAGAGGTAACGTTCTTGGGACATAACATCAAGTCATGGAAGGTTGGCCTTCATCTTTGCTCTGTGGGGTCATCGAGGAATTTCCACGACCAACCTCGAAGAAACATGTGATTCGATTTTTGGGACTAAGCAGATTCTATTGGAAGTTTGTTCCCAACCTCAGCAGTGTAGTGGCCCCGCTAACAGACTTACTGAAGAAGAACACAAGATTTTGGTGGACAGAACAATGCCCGGAGGCATTTGACAATTTAAAAGCAATATTAACCACTGCCCCAGTTTTAGCTACACCAAATGTTTTGAAACCCTTCAAAGTTGCAATCGATGCTAGCGACATAGGAGTTGGAGCTGTACTGCTACAGGAAGATGATGATGGAATTGAACGGCCAGTTGGTTACACCCACCAGAGAAAACACTCTACCATCAGAAAGGATTTTTTGAGTTTGGTACTGGCCTTACAACATTTTAATGTGTATGTGACGAACAATGTGTCGGAGACAGTTATGTACACAGATCACAATCATCCTACATTCTTGGAATGATTTAAAGACAAGAATATGAGACTATTTCATTGGAGTCTTATGTTACAGACTTTTAATTTACAAATTGTACATATCGCTGGATGTAAGAATGTGATAGGAGATGCGTTATTGCGGATTTAATGGATAAAGTATAAATAAGATTGAACTGATGCCAATGTTATATATATGTGTGTGTGCAGAAATTAATATGAACTTAAATTAATGTCCTATGTATTTCCTTGTAATGGGGAGTTAGGAATTAGAAACAAAAAGAAGCCATCCTTTCATTATGAAGTTGAAGGTATGTACTGAATCTTTAAGAGACAGTGAAAGCTGTTTTGCTCTGAAAGCTTGCAGGTACCTGTCACATGACTAGCTAGCAGTCTCTGAGTGTACTCGAAAATTGAAAATGTGTAAAATTTGTCTGTGAAACAAAGACCTGAGTTTGGTTGCTGTTTTCACAACAATTCAAATCTAACCAGTTTATGTTATGCCCCAGGATACTAAAACCCAATCAAGTTTGAATTTATTGTTTTTGCCAACATTGAACCGATGAGGCAATCTGACATTTGGGGTATAAAGAAGCAGGTATTTTGGAAAGTTAGACAGAGACCAACTGCCATCGAAAGAGTAACTGTCATCAAGAGAGAGACTGTCATTCAAAACACTCTCTATCAAAGGGGCCTTTTTCATATGAAACATCTTTGCAGTAGAAGACAGAACACGACCCAGTGAGATCTTCAGCTGCATGAAGACAGACACCAGTGACAATAGCAGCTTTGTGGTTTTGAAATTAAATTGATATAATTTTAATACAGGGCTTTTATTGGAAAAGTATATTGTTATAGAGTTGGAGGCAGGTAACAAACATCTTAAGAGAAAGGAGTTGTAAATAGCTGCTGTTTAATGTTCACTTTTAGAGTAAAAGAATAAATTGATATTTTTTCTTTAAAATAGTGGAATTTGGGAGTTCTCTGTCACTCTTACTTTAACAGATTACAAGGCAAGGTGAGCTCTTCTGGGTGTTTGGTTGAATTAACTGAAGGGTTCACTAGCATGTTGTATAAATGCAGTAATCTACATATTACTCTGTAATTTGGTCAGCATGGCAATGAAAGGCTTTTTATTTCCCCCTCCAACTCTATTTTGATTTATTCCCTGCCCTCCCCTTCACCTTTTTGATCACACAGCATTGCCCTTTGATGTGAAGGGCATTGCTTGTCACTGGCCACTTGGGTGTTTCCTTTCTTCCTGGTGGTGGAAATTGAATAAAGTTTTGTGCACTTATTGTCTTTCACTGTGTCTCAAATCTGCACAAAAAAAATAGAAAAAGAAGAAAAAAAATGAAAGGCTTTCTTTGTCTTCTTTCATGGGATATTAGCATGGTTAGGCTGCTCCTGAGTGCCCTGCATTGAGAGGTTTACACACCCATTTCACAGGTCAACAATCAACCACATTGCTGTTGGTCTGGATTCACACATATGCAAGATGTCCTTCCTTTAAGGACATTAGTGAAACAGATAATGACAATTGCCAATTTTAAACGGTCACCATTACATAAGAACATATAACCTTAAGAACATAAGAACTCGGAGCAAGGGTAGGCCATTCAGCCCGTTTGGCCTGCTCTGCCATTCAATACACTCATGGCTGATCTCACCTCAGCCTCAACTCCACTTTCCTGCCCATTTGCCATGATCCTTCCTTTCATTAATAATTAAAAATCTGTCTATCTTCTCCTTGAATTTACTCAATGGCACAACATCCACTATTTTCTCAGTACTGAATTCCAGATTCGCAATTCTTTGACAGAAGTAATTTCTCCTCATCTCTGTTTTAACTCTGCTGCCTGTATCCTAAAACTGTGACTCCTTGTTTTAGAATGCGTCACCTGAGGAAACACCCTCCTTTGCCTGTCCCTTTTAGCATCTTATATACCTCTATTAGATCTCCTCTCAATTCCTCTTCTAAACTCCAAGCAGCGTAGATCTAAACAGCACAATCTCTTTTGATAATTTAAATTCCCATCTCTGAACTTTGTCTGAACTGCCTCCAATACAACTACATCCTTCCTCAAGTAAAGGGACCAAAATTGTCTAAAATACTTCAGGTCTGGTCTCATTAATGCTTGTACATTTCCAGCAACACTTTTTCCTATATTTATGCCTCTGATCCTTTAGCAATAGATGCCAACATTGCATTTGCCTTTTCTATTACTTGTTATAGCTGCCTTTCATTTCCCGATGGAGATGGTCTAGATATGGGACTCGAATATTCAGGTGTGACACTTGCTTTTGGCAAAACCAGTGCTAAAGAAGCATTATTCCGGACTTGAAAATTTCTCTGTCTCTGTCTCTCTGTCTTTGTCTCTCTGTCTCTGTTCATGCTATCTCTTTCTCTCTCTTTTACCCTTTCTTTCTCTTTCTCTCTGTCTCTGTCTCTTTCTCTCTATGTCTCTGTCTCTCTCTCTGTCTCTCTCTCTGTCTCTCTCTATCTTTTTCTCTTTCTCTTTCTCTCCCTCCTCTTTCTTTCCCTCTCTTTCGTTCTCTCTTTCTCGCTCTCTTTCTTTCTCTCTTTCTTTCTCTCTCTCTTTGTTGCTCTCTTTCTCTCTTTCCACTGCTGCCAAAACTGCTGAGTTTCTCTCACATTTTATTTTCTTATTACTTCTCTTCTTCTTTTATTGTATTGACTCCTGTTCCATATTGGTCTGAAAGGGTTAATACTTGACTGAGTGCAGCAAACACTACCCATTGTGATGACGCCACAAGGACCTGGTTAGTGAGTAAAGTAGGGTCACATGGAAGACATTCCTGGGGCTTGGTCCTCCAACAGTCTTTGTTGTGATATAGATCCTAATATTATACCTTGTAAATACTTGAAGGGATGCAATCAACCATATCTTGCTTCTACAAAACTCTTCGCTTTAGTTCAGCAGGTGTCTATCCTTACACATGATGTGGAGACGTCGGTGTTGGACTGGGATGGACAAAGTTAAAACTCACAAAATACCAGGTTATAGTCCAACAGGTTTATTTGGAAGTACTAGCTTTTGGAGCACTCTCACACACACACACTGGACCACTAGACCCCCATAAGGGCAGTCACTCTTGGAAGATATGGATGGCAGCTTACAACAATTCCAATTCCTGAACTTTAATCAGGCATGTGACACTCATGCATTCCAGTTCATTCTTACATCATTGTGGTCCACGAGGTATTTTAGGACTGCAGTATCCAGGAATTCAATCAATTGATTTCTGTCAATAACTGGTTTGATTTCTAAAATAACCTACAGAAATAAATATTAATCTGCAGAAGATGACCACTCAGATTTCCAACGCTTGGAGTGATTTCCTACAAGTTTCTCAGAAACCCCAAAGAAGATCACAATTTACCTTCTATTTGATTTCTTCTATTTAGTATCTATTAACCTAATGGGCTTTCTGCTAATATCGTTTACGATTTCAGATAATTACCTTGCATTTCAAGGTAAGAAAGATTTTAACGGCAATCACGCAGTGAGTTCTCTTTTTTTGTTTTTGATTTAATTGTGACCAAGACCTTGTGTGCAATTCTGCAAAATGAGCCTTGTATTAAAATGCCTGCCTCATCTGTCTTACCCAACACTAATTGCATTTTTAATTGCAGCTCATTTCCATTTCAAATTACTATGTGTAGTGTTAGCTTTGTTCAGATGCGTTAATATCTGTGCTGTACTGCAGAATTACCCGTTCACTGACTCTGCAACCATAATCACATTGTCAAAATTTCCACTGAACATATCCTGATTTCTCTTTGCTTCCAGTGATTGATGTATCGGTACCTGTAGTAACATCTGTTGTTTACACTTAACTCCAGTATACTGTATATTATACTCAAATTTTGAAGTATTGAACGTTTGCAGCTCTCAGTCCATTATGTTTGTGCTAGGTGAAAGGACCAAACAGCCTAATCCCATTTTCCAGCTCTTAATGTATAGTGCTGTAGATTGTGCCACTACCTGGATGTATTTTTATTAAATCCAGTAAGGGCATTTGCTTTTCCCATCCTTTCAAGCAGTAAGTTCTAGATTCCCCTACCCTCTGGATTAAGAAACTGGCCTCAACTCTCCTTCTGTTGGTTAGTATAATTCTAGATTTTCTTCCAAGTTATGGATTTTTCTTCTAAACTCCAAAAAAACTATTTCAGAATCTTCTATCTGACAACCTGTTGCACTATAGTCTTCAAATTTTTGCTTGTAATCTCTGCCAATGTAAACAAAACCCCGTTACTCTCCACGAAGTCTCTCTCTAATAGTATTCTAAAAGAAATCACCATGACTACAGAAATAGCTACAAGTTAATCATCAAATCCCTTCAGGCACATAGAAAACCCATATGCCACCAGTTGAAAATTTAAAAAATTAAAAATAAATGATATTAAAATATATTAGTCACACATCTTACATCACAGTACTTCTGAAATGCAAATGTATTGCAAATGGCAACCCATAATGGGTTAGACTGAAGCATAACACACCACAAACACTTCACTGAGTTAATCTTTGTATCCTCAACCTATGGTCAAGACATTTTTGACTCCTGCTTAATTCAGTCACCCTGTATGCCATATTTTCTGTTCTTGCAAACTTCATAAAATTACTCCCTCCAACCAACCACCCCCCCTTCCAAAAGAGTATGTAGTGTAAGAGTTACAGTTAGTGATATTAATTAGTGAACACATTCAGCTGACAGTCTCCCAAATGATATTTTAACAGAAACATTAGCCTATTTAGGATAAACTAGCACTCGTTAAATTAATGGCCAGAGAAATGGCAAGCAAATGCTCTAAACATGCATTGCAAATATCCACCAATAGAACTTTGTAGGCTGATGACATTTATTGCTGTAGCTTCAATTCAGGTATTAGTTTGACATCAATTATACTGGGAGTACCCCCATTGCTTTTAAATGGAACAAGTGGAGCAAGACCAGTGAAATATTGACTCTGTCAAGAAGTCAATGTTCCTTGTGGTTCTTCAGTAATATTAAAAATTTAAAGGCAGTTCAACTGAAGGTAAACCTTAAAACTTTGAATTTAAATTTAAAATGTTTAATTCATGCCACTTTGATTTTTACAGATTGTTTCTCACAGTAAATGAAATGATTTAACCTACTTCCTGGGAAAGTGGGGGACAGCCTCAAATCTGACCTCCAGAATCAATCTCCTGCCAGTTTTGCTTCACTTGTTGTACATTGTTTCTATGTTACTGAGACAATAGGATCCATTGTGTGCAATTGGCCACCAGTGCAGCACCAAGCAGACAGCTACGCTGTCAGAGCATTATTTTACATTTGAGGCATTAAGCTAAGGCTTTGTCTGCCAACCTAAGTGATTATAAAATTTCACTGGTAGTTATATACCTTGCCGTTAAGAGATATTGCCTTTAAGGACTCCATGTATTGTGTGTAAACAATGGTATGACACAAACTGTCAGGCTGTCTGCTGTAGCTTTGCAAGCTGCATGCTCAGAAATCTGCTGGTTTACTGTAATGTCTACTTTATAACTTAGAATGTGTTTTATTGTGTTAATAAACTAACTCAAAGTTGACCAATCATTAACAAGTGATTGATTATTACACCTTTACCATTAATGTGACAATTGGTGCTATTTGAAGAGAGGAGGAACAATTTTCATGTTGCCATGGCTAATATTGATCCCTGAACCAACAATTACAACATCATACACTCTCTTTAGGCTAGTAAAACAATTCCAGGCATTTCATAAGATCATTATGGAACCAAGTTTGACATTGAGTTACATGAAAGGATATAAGAGCAGGTGATCAACAGGTTGATGAAAGAAGCACATCATAAAGACCAAAGTGCAGTATTGGCAAAGCACAGGAGTTCAGGCAGCATCCGAGGAGCAGGAGAATTGACGTTTCAGGCATAAGCCCTTCATCAGGTTCCTCATTCATGGAACCATTCTTGTAAGCTGCATCCATACTCTCTGTACCGCGTTCACATCCTTTCGGTAACGTGGCACCCAAACGTACGGTAGTGTAGTATACAAAATACCCTAATTGGGAGCTCAGAACTGCATGCAGTACTCCAGTTGTGTGCTCTGAACTGTGACAATATTCAAGTTGAGTGCACAGAACTATACACAATACTCCAGCTAAATTTTCAGAGCTGTACACAATGCTTTTAAATTATCAAATAATTTATTGTGATTCTAACCGTACAACATTGCTCAGCTGAAAGTGTCTGACACCATTCCCATTTCAGCCATGGCTACACTTGAAAAGTCCTGAAGGTGTGAGAGACCCAATTTGCAAGTTATTTCTTCCTTGCACTTTAGCAATGATTCCGCTGTTGCTTGGTGCACTGGATTCTATAATATTTGCTATATATTTGAACTTAAACAGTGATATTTTTAAATCAGATAACAAAAGAATCCATGAAAAGCTGGTGTAAATTTTAGTCCTTTATCATATCATAAAATGACTAAGGGTTAATTTTACAGAAACATTTATAAATACGAGCCTTTAAGAAAGAACATTCACATAGATGTATTATAGCTATTAAAATGGTTTGGTTGGTTGACATTGCTGGAAATGTATATTTATTAAGCAATGCTTGCTTGGAGAATGGTCATTTACTCACTCGCAAGGATGGTGAATGTACAAACAGGACAACATGGCATAGCAGGATGTGAAGGGAATTTATCACATTAATGGAAGGAAAACATATTGGATAGAAAATTTCTATTTGGCAGAAGTAAAAAGCACATATTGAAAGGAGAAACTCAGTCTCTCGATCTACCTCTGACATCTAAACATCATAGTGCTCATTTATTTTTGCATTTCCATCACTGTTAACCCAGCAATCTCAACTTCCAGTAAAATCTGTCTCAAAGTGCGAAAGGAAAATGAAGGCTCAGGTTTCTTGCAGGGCAGCTGACTGGGAGATGGACAAGTGGATTATGCCTGAAGCTTTAACATATCTTTACCTTTCAGATGTTTCTCATCATTTCATATTTGCATTCCTTTAGAAAAAAACGCACAAGATAACTCAACCATGTATCAGCTGGCAAGATTTCCTATTCTAATCACACCATCATCCTGACAATTTCATTTCTCTCAAAAACTTCAGAAAATAATGACATGACTGCCACTCTGTTTGAATTGATGACGCAGGTTTTAGACACAGTTAAGAAAAGAAATGTTAGTTCAATCATCACTTGCTTTAAAAGAAAACCTGTTTTATAAGTTGAATAAATTGCACCTTACAGTAACCAGCTCCAAGTTATACTTCACCCAACAGCTACATACCAACATAGATCTAATTAGGACAATAACATTGTCTGATAGTCCAAGGTGATAATGTTTCTGTCAGATTCTCACAACCTTGTTGCGATGATAAGATCTCAATCTGTGATTAATTGCTATTGGGAGGGCCTGAACAGTCAATTAATTGGTGGGTGCAATACTATATTCCTTTTTCCATGCCCTTAATCTACAGATACTAAGGATGCGCGTCAGCATCTCTGTTGCAGCTGTCCCGGAAATGGTGAGAAATTAAAGGGCAACATTGAATGGTGGACATTGCTTCCAGCAGCAATGTTGGTCCTGGATACAATCCAGGACATGTTACAGAAGTTGGACGCTGCTAACAGCAATTAGAAAAATAATGTTAATTTTCAAACATGGCCGTACCAAGGAAAGAATGCAAAAGAGACTATCAGGTACTAACAGGATGGTGAGGCATTCTACTCATCTCCATTTCTCATAGAGATGCTAGTCTTCACTGTGGTACTCAGAAGCAGAGTTTCTTTCCCAATGGAAGGCCAAACTCAAGAGAACTCAAGAGACTAACTGGAGCCTTTGCCATGGTTTTTCATTTAGATTGTTCAGGATAGAAATAGGCCTTTTGGTTCAACTGGTTGGTAGGTGGTTCGCGTGTGGAATGAACTTTCTGAGGAAGTGGTGGATGTGGGCACAATTACAAGATTTAGAAGACACTTAGATAAGCACAAGAATAGGAAAGGTTTGAAGGAATATGGGCCAGGAGAAGACTGGTTTAGTTTGAGATTATATTCAACATACACTGGTTGGACCGAAGGGTCTGTTTCTGTGCTGTGTGACTCTATGACCCTATGCTTATGTTTCGCACAAGCTTCCTCCCACTTGGTATCAGCGTGGACTAGCTTATTCAGCTTCCAAGTACTAAATCTATACTCTACGCCTCAGCTACTGTTTATGGTAGAGAGTTCCATATTTAAACTACTTTCTGGATTTAAAAAATATTTCTTCAAAATTCCCTATTGGATTTCTCAATAATTATAATTGCGCTTTCTGTGTTTCTCTATAACTTACACACCTCACCTAATCTAATCCTATCAAAATGCTTCATAATATTTAAAAGTTTCTCCTACATTTTTCCTCAATCTTTACTCTTCCAGAAAAGCCTTTCTAACATGTTCTGTCTTTTCTCATAGTCATAGCTCTCAATTCTAGTATCATCTGCTTAAGTGCTTCTTTGTAATATGGAGACCAGAGCTGTGATCAGTGCTCCAAGTTCTTGAAAGGTCTAACAAAGCCTTTCTCCTTTTCAATTCTACTCTTTTGTTAATAGCTGCTATTGAGGTCAATGCTTTTAAGGAGTGATAATAAAATATTCATGTGTTGTTAAGTAACAAGCGGGAGCACGAAATTGTGTGTTTTTCAATAAAACTACTATAAGTGCATCCTTCTCTTATCCTAGTGTACTATGTAGCCTGGTGGAGTTTGATCTTTCACTGCACTTGGCATCTTCAGATTCTGATCTTGTTCAACATGAATACAATTGACAACTCATCAGGTCCAGAGCCTAGAGCCCACATTTATGTAAGTTAGAGGATATATTCATTGTGTTATGAGGAACATGTTTTGACAGACGGACACTCCATTCATTTCCAAAGCTCCTGCTTCATTCACAGTGAGCTGTCAAACAGATCCAAATATTTCGCAAGAAATGAGGGATGGTATACTCTTCAGCACATAAGATAATTTATTGCCATTAAACAAAATTTATCAAGAGTCCAGTTATGCCTTTTGTGGCATTTTTCTGTTAATGACATTAGATAAATACAAATTGTACTTGTTAATGGAATTATTGCAAGATACTGGATGGCATTTGTATAGTATACTTACCATACTGATGGCATTTGTATAGTATACCTACCATACTGATGGCATTTGTGTTTTATATTTATGTTCTAGGACGTTTGATATTACAATAAACAACTGTTCCCAAATATATGTAGAGACCCACAGTGATCTCGTTAAAATGTGTAATATAACCACGTATAATAAAAGGTTCCAGCAACCATTAAGAGGTTGAACCCGAGACAAAGTCCATTTCTGGTCACTATGTGGAATTAAAAACCCAACCAGCTGGAGTTAAAGTCCAGAAACATCCCTTTCTCTTTGGGTGCCAGGCTGCTACTGAAGAGGCAAGCTGCTAATTAGAAGTAAAGTGACCTATGTTGTTAATAAATGACTAGATTAACAAAGAGCTGTTACTGCACGGGGTGACCTCAGCATAATGGATTACAGTTCATACATACACAAAAAAATAAATAATTTACACATTAATTTTACAGTCAAATTGGTGTCGACTCATTTGACACTCTCAGCAAATACACATTACATGAAATCCAAAATTATTAAAGGACAGATTGGTGATTGGGGTTATTCTAACACATGAATTTGTTTATGTCACCAAGCTACTGAGATAAACAGGTTGGTTAGACTTCAGACTCCATTCCATTTGGTGCTTTGTTCTCTGATCTCACCGGGGACTCAGTTTTTCAGGGTTAGAAAAATGAGAGGACTATCAGACAGGATTGCCATCCCATTGCCAGTGACCCCTGATAGAGGAGTGTGGACATGTCAACGTTTGGCTGCAATATCTGCCATGAGAAGAAAGTCTGCCCATTTTTCCATATAGAAACAACACATTGAAGCTTAGCCATGAAGGTGAGGTAAATGGATACACACACTTTATAGGAAATCAGTCAAAGTTCTCAGGAGAGGACAGAATCAAAGAATCCCTACAGTATGGAAGCAGACAATTCAGCCTAATGAGACCACACCAACCTTCTCAAGAGTATCTTACCTTGACTCACTCCCCCCTATCCTATCCCCTACCCTATCCATGCAACCTTATATTTCCCATGGCTAGTCCATCTAACCTGAACGTCATTGTGAGAGGAAACCAGAGCACCCGGAGGAAACCCATGCAGAGGGAGAATATGCAACTCCACAAAGACAGCCGCCTGAAGGTGGAATTGAACCCGGGTCCCTGGCAGTAGGAGGCAGCATTGTTAATCACTGAACCACCTGGAAAGAAAAATAAGAAAGGGGGTAAGAAAAGAAATGACATTGAAATTACTGAAGAACTAATGTACATTTGTTCTCGTAGTTTAAAAATGATAGTGAAGTTTTTATTTTAATATTTGCATTGATATCCTAACTACATCTTTTATTTAAAAAAGGAATCATGACATAGAAATGTAGAATAAGGAAGCAAGAGTAGGCCATTTGGTCCTTCAAGCCTGCTGTGTCATTCGATCATGGCTGCTTATTCTATTCACTACCCTGTTCTCTCTTAATCCCCATTTCCTTTGAGCCTTGTAGCTCTAAGAACAATATCCAACTCTTTCTTGAAAACGTTCATTGTTTTGGCTTCAAATACTTTGAAGCACTCCACAAGCTCACCATTCAAAGAGAGGAGAAATTCCTCCTCACCTGTATGCTAAAAGGCCGACCTATCCCATATCTTTAGACTGACCTCCGGACCTGGACTCCCTAGCCATCATGAACATCCTTCTTGCAATTACTCTTTCTGGTCTTGTGAGAACTTTCCAGCTTTCTGTGAGATTCCTCCCACTCAATCTTTTAAATTCTTGGGATTCTGGGCATCTCTCGTGAGGTAAGGCATTTATTGAGTAATGCTAGATGCCTTGACAAGATCATAATGGGGCTTTTGTTTTGCGCTGGGTATATTCCATGTAATGAAAGTACACCTATGGTACTCTTCAATAAGGAGTTCCAGGATTTTGATCCAAAGGCAACGAAGTTATAGCAATGTTTGTAAACAACATTGCAAGTACAAATAGTACATGATTACATCATTTCCTCTCTATCTTGGAGTGTGAGCTGGCTGGTATAATTCCCTGACACCAACATACAGCACTGTTGTTGGAATAAAAACACCAAAGTGCAAAACTCTTTAATGTATATTCCTCATCTTAACTTGTTTGAGAAATTCTGATAAGCATGAAATTAAAACACCAAGTTTTACCAGTAGTCTGACCTTGCTAACAATGCAAATATTCCATGAAAGAATTAAATAAAGAATGATTCCTTGGATTCAGGGTGTTAAACTTAAGCATTGGATCCCAGAGCCCAAACTTCCATTGCTTATAGCACTGGAATAGTGCCAGTGAGATGGAATTTTCTCCCACTGTTGATGCACAGCATTAATCCAGTACATCATATAAAAGATTTAATTAATATTGTGCTTCATGTGACTGTAAACCCCAAGAATCTGTAATAATGTGCAGTATGAGATTTCATTCTTTCCTCCTATATCTGTGAAATTGCCAGTCTACATTTGGCTAACTATTTGAGCCACTGGTTAATTGTCCTTCATACCTTCAGGTGGCTGATGAAGTACCAGAGCTCCAAAAGCTAGTGCTTTCAAATTAACCTGTTGGACTATAACCTGGTGGTGTGATTTTTAACTTTGTCCACTCCAGTCCAACACTGGGACCTCCAAATCATGAATACCTATTCAAATAACTGTTGCAAGTCACCATCTGTTTGACAGAGTGTATACCCTCAACAAGCTGAATTTTCACCTCATTGTCCTGCTTGTATGTTTCCATGAGACTAACTGCTCATACTTAGTCAAGCCAAGAACTAAAATCCATTGGACAAAACCAAGTTTAAAAACATCAAAATAGGCTTTGGTTCACTGATGTGGTTGTAAGGCTACCAGTCAATGAATTATTCTGCAAGAAATAACATTTCTTTAAATATGTCCAAATTCAGTTTACAACTATTTTGCTTCAGGACAATAAACCTGTCAATGTATCTGTGCAAGAAATGCTATTACATTCATTCTCTTTTAATAATAAAGACCTGTCAACATAATTGTATGAAAAATATTATTTTTATTTCTGACTAGCAAGAAGCAATAGGTGGTACATGTTGAAAGAATTAATGTGCAGTGCTTTTGCTGATGAGTCACCTTAAGAGACTTTTCCCCAGGGCAGGATTGACTGGTACGAGAAGTCATGGTTTGAAGATATTAGGAGGAAGGTATAAAGGAGACGTCAGAGGTAGGTTCTTTATGCAGAGAGTTGTGAATGCATGGAATGCGTTGCCAGCGGTGGTGGTGGAAGCAGAGTCATTAGGGACATTTAAGCGACTGCTGGACATGCACATGGATAGCAGTGAGTTGAGGGGTGCATAGGTTAAGTTATTATATTTTAAATTAGGATTAAATCTCAGCACAACATCGTGAGCCAAAGGGCCTGTTCTGTGCTGTACTTTTCTATGTTCTAGGTTCTAGGTTCTAGGTTCTAGGTTCTAGGTTCTAGGTTCTCTATGTTCTATTAATTGCTTTCTGTGAGTCCTTGATAGTTCTCAAAGAGCTATCTTAGTGGCAGACACTTAGAGCTGTGACTCCAAACGTCATGCGGTGCAATTTCAGGTCTCAAAGGTGGAGCCTGTCAGCTACCTTGATCTGATAGTTAATTCAGATTGGAGTTGATTAAAAGTGATGTTGTGAAATGATCTCTGCATCTTTTGTGAAAAGAATAACCTGACAATTTTGTCTGCAGAGTTCCAGTGATATCGCTGTTCTTGTGTTAAACATTAATGCAGGTAAAGCTTTTACTTTAATTTGCAGCTCGCCTGAATTCTGAAAAAATAAAGCATCTTCATCAGGAAAAGGTCTTCAGAACCATCCAGTCTTTCTCACACCATTGGGAGATCTTGGATTTCGCGGCATTTGTATGTCCCATTCCAGCTGAATGGATGCTCTCCTGGGGAGAGGTGAACAACTGGATAAAGAAAAATACATGGGAAAATCCTCTCGGAAAAATACCTGGGAAAATCCTCTCTGAAAAGGAGTGCAGGAGTGTGCAGTTGGCCATGTGGTATCTTCCTTCAGTTTAAGATGATCACTGCCTGGGCCAGAACTCCGAGAGAATTCAGCAGTCAGTGTGGATTTGTTGGGCCGAAGGGCCTGTTTCCACACTGTAGGGAATCTAATCTAATCTAAACCTGAGAACAATGTACTTAAGGTCAAAGAGAAGGAGGCAGCAGCCAAGGCAATTCCATTGGAACAGGAAATAGAGAATGTAGGAGCTGCGGTTTGGAAAGCTGAGGGAAGGCAGGGAAGACAACAGAGAGGTGACAAAAGAAGATTGGCAGTCAGTTTCAGGAGTCCATTATTCTCCAGGACATGTAACGTAACCTGACATCTAACATAGATCTGTTCTTGTCCAACACAAAGTTATGTGCTCCCTGAAACAATTTAATTGGAACAGGTTGTTTACTCCAACACAATCTGTTTCCCATTATCAACTCATAAACATTGATCTGATCATTCCTCAGTCTACACTTCTCAAAGGTGCAGAATCCAAGCTCTTCCTGTTTGGCTTGATGATGAAGATATTTCATAAGTCAAACTTCAAATTACATGGCAAGCAACCTCTTTCTTTCGTGGTGCTAGTTGGGTTTGACTTGGTATAATACATTCTCCAGATTTAAAGAAATGAGTCTCATCAGCTCAGACTGAAGAGTTTGTTATAATAGCTGTTGACAATGTTGCTGCCCTGAAGTATATCCTCACTGCCTGCTAAATGTATCAAACACGCATCAAGCTAATCTAGAAACAGCTACAACTTAATTGAATCTGAATAAAAAATAGTGTTATTTCGTCTTTCCATCAGTACTTTTTTAAAATCACAGAGAACAGTAAAAAAATCAATGAATTTACTGCTGGAAAATAGGTGGGTCTCTGGTTTGATTCCACTTGAACTTTAATTGTATACGCAGGAGTTATCATCTAAATGTAACTGGAATTTTTTTTGTATGCACTCTGGAATAGAAGCTTATCTAGCAGACTGCGGTATGATTATTACTATTCTCAGAGTTCTGTTATTCCTCTAACAATGGCTGGAGTAATAACTGGGTGTCATGTCGGTCTCTATCTTCATCTTGTACCATGTACTCCATCAGCTTAATTCCAAGCATTCAAGATGAGATTAGATTAGATTAGATTAGATTAGATTACATTACAGTGTGGAAACAGGCCCTTTGGCCCAACAAGTCCACACCGACCCGCTGAAGCGCAACCCACCCATACCCCTTATCTAACACTATGGGCAATTTAGCATGGCCAATTCACCTAACCTGCACATCTTTGGACGGTGGGAGGAAACCGGAGCACCCGGAGGAAACCCACGCAGACACGGGGAGAACGTGCAAACTCCACACAGTCAGTCGCCTGAGTCGGGGATTGAACCCGGGTCTCCGGCGCTGTGAGGCAACAGTGCTAACCACTGTGACGCCCACAAATTAATTTGAGGAAGGATTGGGAGGAAGGATAATGGTAGTTTTAAAAGCCATGTGTTGAATCATTACATTCGCCACCTAAGCTTTGCCATAATCTCCAAACCTTCATCGTTTGCCTTACCCTGTGTTCCAGTTACTCATGTCTCAGGCTCAACCAGGATGTATGCAACTTTACCATTCCATTCAACCTTGAGCTGAGCTCTTCTGTGTTCTGCATGCCAATCGCTCCCCATCCTAAAATCATTTCATCCATCATGGACATTCTTACTGTTCTTTTGCCACCTCTCTGTTGTCTTCCCTGCCTTCCCTCAGCTTTCCAAACCGCAGCTCCTACATTCTCTATTTCCTGTTCCAATGGAATTACACTGGCTGCTGCCTCTTTCTCTTTGACCTTAAGTACATTGTTCTCAGGTTTAGGTTAGATTAGATTCCCTACAGTGTGGAAACAGGCCCTTCGGCCCAACAAGTCCACACCGACCCTCCAAAGAATAACCCACCCAGACTCATTTCCCTACATTTACCCCTGACTAATGCACCTAACACTACGGGCAATTTTAACTTGGCCAATTCACCTGACCTGCACATATTTGGACTGTGGGAGGAAACTGGAGCATCCGGAGGAAACCCGCACAGACACAGTGCAAACTCCACACAGACAGTCGCTCGAAATGGGAATCGAACCCAAGTCCCTGGCGCTGTGAGGCAGCAGTGCTAACCACTGAGCCACCGTGCCAATGGTCTCCCTCCTTTGTCTCAGCTTCCAATTGTAGTAATCTCACCAAGACCTACAATCCTCACTCCACCCTTTCTGGATTTCTGATCATTTGATACTTTTTTAAATTCACTTGTAGGATGTAGGTGTTGCCGGTGGGCCAGCATTTGTTGCCTGTTCCTAGTTGCCCTTGAGCAGGTAATGTAGAGCTGCCTTCATAAACAGCTACAGTCTAACTGCTGTGGGTTGACCCACAATGCCCTTAGGGAGGGAATCCCGGGAGTTTGGCCGAGCAACAGTGAAGGAACGGTGATGTATTTCCAAGGTAGGATTGTGAGTGGCTTGGAGGGCCACTTGACGGAAATGGTGTTCCCTTGACTATGTCCTTCTAGATGGAAGTGGTCATGGGTTTGGAAGGTGCTATCTGAGGATTTTTGGTGAATTTTTGCAGTGCATCTTGTAGATGGTACACGCTGGTGCTACTGAGCATTGGTGGTGGATGTGATACTAATTGAGTGGGTTGTTTTGTTCTGGATGGTGTCAAGCTTCTTGAGGATTGTTAAGGCTACAGTCATCCAGGCAAGTGGGAAGTATTCCATCACACGCCTAGCTTGTGCCTTGTCAATGATGGACAAGCTTTGGGGAGTCAGGAGGTGAGTTACTCATTGTAGTGTCTCTAACTTCTGACCTGCTCTTGTAGCCTCTGTGTTTATGTGGTAGGTCCAAATGACTTTCTGGTCAATAGTAACTCTCAGGATGTTGACAGTGGGGGATTCAGTGATGATAATACCATTGAGTGTCAAGGGGTGGTGGTTGGATTGTGTCTTATTGGAGATGGTCGTAGCCTGGCATTTGTGTGGCATGAATCTTACTTGCCACTTGTCAGCCCAGTCTGGATATTGTCTCGATCCTGTTGCATTTGAACCTGGACTGCTGCAGTGTCTGAGGAGTCACGAATGGTGCTGAACATTATGCAATCATCGGCGAATATCCCCACTT
This sequence comes from Chiloscyllium plagiosum, assembly GCF_004010195.1. Taxonomy (NCBI): domain Eukaryota; kingdom Metazoa; phylum Chordata; class Chondrichthyes; order Orectolobiformes; family Hemiscylliidae; genus Chiloscyllium; species Chiloscyllium plagiosum. Next base: position 11,576,584 of record NC_057736.1, on the reverse strand, counting down.
CTGATCTTTTGATGGAGGGAAGGTCATTGATGAAACAGCTGAAGATAGTTGGGTGTAGGACACTATCCCGAGGAACTCTTGCAGAGATGTCCTGGAGCTGAGATAACTGAAGTCCAACAATCACAACCATCTTCCTATGTGGCAGGTATGACTCCAGCCATTGGAGAGTTTGCCCCCTGAAACCCATCAATTCCAGTTTTACCAAGGGTCCTTGATGTCACACTTAGTTGAATGCAGCCTTGATGTCAAGGGCTGTCACTCTCGCTTCCCCTCTACAATTCAGCCCCTTTGTCCATGTTTGAACCAAGACTTGTAATGAGGCTAGGAGCTGAGTGACCCTGGCTGAACCCAACCTAGGTGTCACTAAGCAGGTTATTCCTGAGAAGGTGCTGCTTGATAGCATTGTTGATGATACCTTCCATCACTTTACTGATGATCAAGAGTAGGCTGATGGAGTGGTAATTGACCATATTGGATTTGTCCTGCTTTTTGAGAACAGACATACCTGGGCGATTTTCCACATTGTTGGGTTGATGCCAATATTGTAACTGTACTGGAACAGTTGGCGAGGAAAGCAGAAACTTCTGCAGCACAAGCTCTCTGTACTATTGCTGGGATGTTGTCAGGGCTCATAGCTTTTGCAGCATCCGGTGTCCCTAACCATTCCTTGATATTGAATTGGCTGAAGACTCCAATCTGTATTGTTAGGCACCACTGGAGGAGGCTGAGATGGATCATCCACTCGGCACTTCTGGCTGAAGATTGCTGCGAATACTTCAGCTTTATCTTTTGCATTAATGCGTTGGGGTCTTCCATCATTGAGGATGGAGGTATTTGTGGAGCCTCCTCCTCTGGTGAGTTGTTTCATTATCCTGCACTATTCACGACTGGATGTGGCAGGACTGCAGAGCTTAGATCTGATCTGTTGGTAGTGGGATTGCTTTTTTCTGTCTATCACTTACTGCTTATTGCTGTTTGACATGTGAGTAGTCCTATTTGGTAGCATTACAGATTGAAACTCATCTTCAGGTATGCCTGGTGCTGCTCCTGGCATGCCCTTCTGCACTCTCCATTGAACCATCAATCCTGCCTTGATGGTAATGGTTGAATGGGGGATATACCAGGCCATGAGATTACAGATTGTGCTGGACCACATTCTGCTGTTGATGGCCCACACCATCTCATGGATGCCCAGTGTTGAGTCACTAGACCTACCTTAGTGTTTCCCTTCTGGCATGATCCCCCTCTCCAAATCACACCATATCATTGGAATTCTGCCTTTGATTCACTATCAATAATTTCCTCACCAAATTCCTTCATTTCTCTATCTCCTTTTTGGTCACCTTTTGTAGTCTTTCAAGCCTTGTTCCAGGTCTATTCTCCCCATACCTCTGTGCAGACTTTTGGGATTTATTTTGATGTTAAAGTTTTCTTTCTTCTGTTCGAACATTTCAAAAGCTGCCTGATGATTTTTAGAAGGTTAACAGGGCTTTTACAATGAGCAGTGAATGAATGTCATCTGCTGTTTCCTACGTAGACTTTCTCTGGGCTTTTACATGAAAGTTATAGCTATTATCCAGCTGAATCAGAACTATACCTTTAATAGGACATGCAACCATAGATATTTGAAATCTCAAATAATCATCGAAAATCTGAAAGAATGAGACTGGACACTTGTAGAAGTAGATTTTCCAAGCCAGAGAGTGTGTATGAATGTAATTAGTATTTCCAATGTCAAAAAATAGTCAGTTTCACCTGAATAGATAGGCCTTAATTTTTTTATGTCTAGTGAGTACGTACTGCAGTTTAATGATTAAATTAATCAGAGAAAAGATGTTTGTGTAGGAGCAGAATAACTCAGGCAGGAGCAACTGTGTATCAGAGCACATTGGAAATTGCTGTCTGATTTGCTCTTTCATAAGGGTGAGTGCTGATAAACTCCTACTTCTTATTAACACAAAATTCAGGCCAATTTGTCTTTAATGGCTCCAATGCACAAATGAACACTATTTATGCAACACTGACATTCATTATAGATCTTGTTACTTTAGCTGTTCTTCTATTGTGTAACTGTATACGTGAAGCCCTCACTTATAACATCTAACTGGATGCAAATTATATTTCAACATTGGCTAATAGCTCGCCAAGCATTGAATGGATGGAGTCAACTGAAGGCCTTCTAGAAAATACACAAGCAAAATGTTTAGGAAACTATTTTCATTAACAGCAATGTGGGTGATTAGCACTGTTTTATCAATTACAATGGAAAAATAATTGTTACTAAAATTTGAAATAATAAAAACACCTATATCAGAGATTGAATCAATTCCCCGTGGAACTAGGATACTCTTCAAAATTTGGTCAATAAATAATCCAGGCTTTTTTTTTTAAATTCACTTGTGGGTTGTGGAGGTCACTGGCTGGGGTCTTTTTATTTATCCCCATTTATTCCCTGTTCCCAGTTGCTCTTAAGGGGGTGTGGTGAGCTGCAGTCCATGTCCTGTAGATGAACCCATAATACCATTAGCGAGGGAGCTCCAGGGTTTTAATGCAATGACATTGAAGAACAGTGATCTATTTCCAAGTCTAGGTGGTGAGTATTGTTGGACTTTGGCTCAATCTACAAACTTACTTTCTTCTATGTGTGAGCCAAGTCCTGCGTGTTCTTTAAATGAAGCAATAGGAGAAGATATTCGGTCTCACACTCTTAATTTATTTTACACAGAAAGTGAACAAAGCATTCAGAGCTCTGGGTCTAAACCTCTTTGTCCCTGACAAACTACAAAAGTGTGC
>NC_057736.1:11570087-11573220 GCF_004010195.1 Chiloscyllium plagiosum | reverse complement strand
ATGAACGTACAACATTGATCTCCAAACATAGAGCACACTCCCCCCTTTTCTGCTAGCAACATATCTAAGGCCATTCTATTTTGTACTGTCATCAATGAGGTTGCTGCCAATTGTTCAGAAAGTCCCGCCACCGCATCTCTAGTTCTATTGGCGAGTCTAAGTACATTGTAATGTACATAATTAATTCGGTCAACGTTTTTATTCGGCGTAACTGGGAATAAAACCCCGATAATTGGGAGATTCTCACACCCTGCTGCTATCTGGTCTGCTAATTTATATTCATCAGGTACACCACGGGGAACACCTATTGCATCTATGTATGTGGTTGAGCCAGATGTGACATCAAACAAATCCCTACGAATTCGTGTATACAGATTTATTCCCTGTCGTCGTTCTCCCAAAAGGAATAAGGGTACCCCTAACCTAACCATTGCACAGGTTCCAGACCAATCTGGAGGTAGACTAATATGTAGTGTTCTATCTCCACAGTACCAAAAAAGATCAGCTCTGGCCGAAACCATTGTGCTAGCGTTCTGCCAGCCAGTTACATTAATTGTGTCCTGACACCAGTCAGTGGGCATGTCTCCCAAGGCAATATTTGACTTTCGAGCAAAACAAGTGTAATTGTTGGCTCTTGGTGTAAACACTGGAGGCAACATAGAATTCTTTACAGGTGGGAAAATAGAACTTAATGTGGTACAATTTGGAGGGTTCGCTTGCACAGTGAGGGCCATCATACAGTGAAATCCGATTGGGTCTATGTTAGGGAACAATGGGGCCGGGGTAGTAAATAGGGTTGGCCTTGCCGAAGAACACGCGACGCAATTACTCATATTCATTGAGGTTGCAGTCGCTGTCATCCAGTCTAGCCATAAGTTCTTGTCCACATACCCGGTAGCCAATTTAATAATGTCCCTTCTCGTAAGGTTGTTGTGGTCTATTACCACAACTCCTGAACTTGATTCTACCTCCATACTTGTGCTTTCAGTTTGTGGTTGGCTCATAGGAGGGTCCACTAAGGTTACCTTTAATCCCATATTATCCACTCCAGATTGATCTACACCTATTACAAGATAAAAGCTTCTGTCATCACTCTCACAGTAACTCTGTACCTCCTTTGGACTAGGATTAATATCAAATTTTGTCAGAGTTAACAAAAGTGGATTTTTTAACTCTGAAGAATGATCAAGTTGCCCCTTTGTCAGGCTCACATGGTCTCGAATGTTCCATCTATTATCCAAGGGTGATGACCTCTTGGGGGTCCATTGTACCCCAGTCCATGTTAATACATTATCCCACGACGGGCATGGGTCATAGTAAATGGCATAAAAACAAAGGTATACATCATACTCCCTCCAGCTCCCTATATCTTTGCCACAATCAATTACTTCGCATAAATCAAACTGATATGTAGTACCATGATTTCGATCGTGTCTGATGTGTACCTGGCTCCTCGTCTCCCTTAAACATTTATCCGCCTCTTGTCCTACTACTCTTTTGTTCCTGGAACTTCCTCCCTCGCCTGTGTGTTTGTCCCTCGTGGTTAATACTCCTATTAACAGCAGCATAATACTTATACATAAAACAATAGCAAAGACTCTCAATCTCCACAGCCTAAGGTAATGTGGGCTGCTTACAGAGATAAACACTGCTTACAGAGATAAACATTATATCCTTTACACAGCTTTGCTTAGAAATCTTGAGAACCTCTCCACCTTTTTCCAAAACCTTCTTCGTACAAACATTAAACATTTAGGACCCTTCTATTCGTTTTCTGTTCTTATTTGTTCTAAAGTTCTTGTTGGCGGTTCCGTGGCTGCACACTGGCTCCAATGGTACCAGCTTTCTCCTTTCCCCTGTAGTCTAACCGCATGAGATGTCCTCTCCACCACCTTATAAGGTCCTGTCCATCTCGGCTCCGACCACTTCTGTTTGATCACCTTCAGCAGGACCCAGTCTGTAGTAGATGGCGCCTGGCTCTGTAGTTCCCCCTTTTCCGGTCCAACCTGTTTGGAGAAAGCTGACACCAAAGCTGTTAGTTGGTCATAGTAAGGTTTGTACCTTAGAGAGGCTCCTCATCCCTCTAACATCTGTATTCCAGCTCCTGGTCCCGGGAACTGCTGCCCTGTTGTCAGCTCATACGGGGTGAACCCTGTGATAGTGTTTACTGAGCTCCTAATGGACATTAAAGCTAAAGGTAGGGCATCCACCCAGCTTAACTTTGTTTGTGCACACACTTTTCCTATTTTTCCTTTTATGGACTGATTCATTCTTTCCACTTTTCCCTGTGACTGAGGATGGTACACTGTTCCAAACGCATGTTTCAGTCCTAAAGCTGCTTCAACTTCTTGCAGGTCTTTATTCTTAAAATGTGTGCCATTATCTGACCTGACTTTCTTTGGAAACCCATGCGTTGGAATATATTGGTTTATCAAGAATTTGATCACTGTCTTTGCATCTTCCTTTTTCGCAGGTATTGCTTCTGGCCAACCAGTATATGCATCCACTGCTACCAGAAGGTACCGATATCCATTTACTCTCTCTATCATATCAGTGTAGTCAATCACTATTTCTTGACCTGGCATTCTTGGAAGAGGGAATTTTCCCTCGTGTGGTTTCACTGTTGCTCTCACGTTGTATTCTGTACACGTTCTACATTCCCTGATATAATTTTCAATCATTGCTGGCAAGAACGGATGCCACCAATGTGTCAGATACCTCTGCATCTGTGTTTTTCCACAATGTGTGAGCCCATGTACCTCCTGAAGCATAGAAGCGATCAAACCTGGGGGTAACACTGGTCTACCGTCCGGTGACCTCCAAATCCCTTCTGACTCTGTGGCCCCTCTCTCTCTCCATACTGTCAGTTCATGAGGAGAGGCTTTCTGCTGCTCTGTTATTAACACATTCGCATCGCAAGCGGGCAGCAGGTCATACACTGTTCTCTCTCTGTTTGCATCATTATATACTGTGGTGTATACCCTGCTGCTTTCTTTGCTGCTGAGTCTGCTTCCTGATTACCCTTCGCTACTACTGTATCTGCTTTATCATGTCCTTTACACTTGACCACTGCCACTTCTGCAGGTTTCATCAGGGCCTCCGCTAATCTTTTCATATCTTTTTCATGTTTAAT
>NC_057736.1:11562111-11564941 GCF_004010195.1 Chiloscyllium plagiosum | reverse complement strand
GGGTCTAAACCTCTTTGTCCCTGACAAACTACAAAAGTGTGCCAGTTCAAAAAGAAAGACCTCGTTTTGTCCCTGCCCCAGTCTTTTATACAATAAAAAACGTCATATAAACACTGAGGTAGAATTATCTTCTGATTGGGTGTTAGTCTGACTCTATTCCCCGCCTCCTCGCATTCCTAGCTCTCCGACTCTATGTGACCTTCTTTTGCCCGCGAAACGGAGCATCACGTGACCTCCTCGACCCACTTCCGGGGCGCGAAACGGGACGTCACGTGATCGCCCGCCCTCTTCCTGGTGCGAGACGGGGTCGTCACGTGGCCACGCCCCCTGCTTGGGTTACAGAGTCACCACAGGGTTTTGAGTGCTGAATCCATCCAGAGTCACAGCCAGCCTTCTGTATTTAAAGTAAGGAACATATTTACAGTATCTTGGAGGGAATATTGTAGCTGGTCATCTGCTGTCTTTGTCTTTCTAGATGGTTGCGAGTTTGGAAGCTACTGCCGAAGGATCTTTGGTGAATTTCTGCGATGCATCTTGTAGGTGGAGCACACTGCTGGTATTGAGCACTGGTGGTCAACTGACTGAATGTTTCTGGGTGCGGTGCCAATCAAGTGGGTTGCTTTGTCCTGGGTGGTGTCAAGTTTCTTGAGTTTTGTTGGAGTTGTACATATCCAAATACAAATCTTCACAGATGCAAGATTGTCAAGCATGGTGCAAGACAGGAGATAAGAAAAACAATGTAACTAAAGATTTCTTTGTGTATTGAATCATTACCCAGAAAAGTTATCTGGTTCAGATCCACTGGAAACTTTAAGAAAAATTGTAAGAAATAGAACTTAGTATCAAAACTAACTTCACCAGTCTTAGCATCATGTGTTCCAGTTTGTAGTCCAGTATCTGTTGCTTTAACACAATGTTTGATGCATCTTATTGAGATTAGTTTCATATTAGAATCGTAGAGTAGTAGACATGTACAGCACAGAAACAGACTTTTCAGTGCAAACCATCCTCGCTGATCAGTTATCCTAACCTAATCTAGTCCCACCTGCCAGCACTTGGCCCAGATCCCTCTATACCCTTCTTATTCATATACCCATTCAGAAGCTTTTTAAATGTTGCAATTGTACCTGCCTCCACCACATCCTCTGGCAGCTCATTCCATACACGTACCACTCTCTACATGAAAAAGTTGCCCCTTAGTTCCCTTTTAAATCTTCCCCCTCTCACCCTAAACCTATGCCCTCTAGTTCTGAACTCCCTGATCCCAGGAAAAGACTTTGTCTATTTATTCTATCCATGCCTCGAATGATTTTATAAACCTCTGTAAGGTCACCCCTCAGCCTCTGACACTCCAGGGAAAACAGCCACAGCCTGTTCAGCCTCTCCCTGTAGCTCAAATTCTCCAACCCTGGCAACATCCTTGTAAATCTTTTCTGAACACTTTCAAGTTTCACAACATCCTTCCAATAGGACAGAGACCAGAGTTGCACACAATATTTCAAACATGGCCTAACCAACGTCCTGCACAGCCGCAACATGACCTCCCAACTCCTGTACTCAATACTCTGGCCAATAAAGGAAAGCATACCAAACACCTTCTTCACTATCCTATCTACCTGCGACTCCACTTTCAAGGAGCTATGAACCTGCACTCCAAGGTATCTTTGTTCAGCAGCACTTCCAGGATCTTACCATTAAGTGCACAAGTGTTGTTCTGATTTGCTTTTCCAAAATGCAGCACCTCGCATTTATCTAATTGAAACTCCATCTGCCACTCCTCAGCCCATTGGTCCATCTGATCAAGATCCCGTTGTACTCTTGAGGTAACCTTCTTCACTGTCCACTGCACCTGTAATTTTGGCGCCATCTGCAAACTTACTAACTGTACCAAATCATTTATATAGATGATGAAAAGAACTGGACCCAGCACTGATCCTAGTGGCCTCCAGTCTGAAAAACAACCGTCCACCACCACCTTCGGTCTTCTACCTTGGAACTAGTTCTCTATCCAAATGGCTAGTTCCTCATGGGGGACTTTGCTAATGAGTCCCCCATGAGGAACCTTGTTGAGCGCTTTACTAAAGTTCACATAGATCACATCCACTGCATATCTTTATGTTCTAAGCTTTTCTCTAACCTCATCCAGTGGAAATGTTTCCATGTTATACATAATTAGATTTAGGCTTTATTGTCACGTGTACTCAAGTACAGGAGTACAGTGAAGAGTGTACAATGTAACCACACACGGTATCATCTTAGGTACAAAGTATTGAGGTACAAAATTGTCATTACAGAAGTAGAAGAATAAAGAAATAAGCTAAAACTTTCAGCACTCCAGTCTTCTTAGTATAGAATTATAAAATAAAGAAATAAAGTTATAAAGTCCAACATTACAGTCCTCTCTTAAGCCATGGATCTGCAGATGCTCCGCGCTGGGCTTTCCCCAAGAGGGCATGCTCTTCCCCTGCACTGGGCATGCTTTCCCAAGCTGGGCTAACACCTGCCAGTTTTCGCCAGTCACCCTCACCGCTGCTGACCTCTATCACACTCACCAGGCCTCGCCACTGACCAATCCTGCCTCATCACTGACCACCACTGCTTCGTCACTGACCACCACTGCCTCATCACTGACCACTGCTGCCTCATCACTGACCACTCCTGCCTCATCACTGACCACCACTGCCTCGTCACTGACCACCACTGCCTCATCACTGACCACTCCTGCCTCATCACTGACCACCACTGCTTCGTCACTGACCACCACTGCCTCATCACTGACCACTGCTGCCTCATCACTGACCACTCCTGCCTCATCACTGACCACCACTGC
>NC_057736.1:11521593-11561802 GCF_004010195.1 Chiloscyllium plagiosum | reverse complement strand
AGTTGAAACTTTATTGCTGGAACAGCACAGCAGGTCAGGCAGCATCCAGGGAACAGAAGATTCGACGTTTCGGGCACAGGCCCTTCTTCAGGAATGAAGAAGGGCCTGTGCCCGAAACGTCGAATCTTCTGTTCCCTGGATGCTGCCTGACCTGCTGTGCTGTTCCAGCAATAAAGTTTCAACTCATCACTGACCCTGCTGTCTCATCACTGACCCTGCTGTCTCATCACTGACCACTCCTGCCTCATCACTGACCACTCCTGCCTCATCACTGACCACCGCTGTCTTATCGATGACCACTCCTACTTCATCACTGACCACTCCTGTCTCATCTCTGACCACTCCTGCCTCACCACTGACCACTGCTGCTTCATCACTGACCACTCCTGCCTCATCACTGACCACCAATGCCTTATCGCTGACCACTCCTGCCTCATCACTAACCACCACTGCTCCATCACTGACCACTCCTGCCTCATCACTGACCACCACTGCCTCATCACTGACCACCATTGCCTCATCATTGACCACTGCTGCCTCATCACTGACCACTCCTGCCTCATCACTGACCACCGCTGTCTTATCGCTGACCAATCCTGCCTCATCACTGACCACTCCTGTCTCATCTCTGACCACTCCTGCCTCAACACTGACCACTCCTGCCTCATCACTGACCCTGGAGGAGAAAGTGAGGTCTGCAGATGCTGGAGATCAAAGTTGAAACTTCATTGCTGGAACAGCACAGCAGGTCAGGCAGCATCCAGGGAACAGNATCTCTCTTGCCTCATCGCTGACCACTCCTGCCTCATCACTGACCGCTCCTGCCTCATCGCTGACCACTCCTGCCTCATCGCTGACCACCGCTGTCTCATCGCTGACCACTGCTATCTCATCACTGACCACTCCCTCATCACTGACCACTGCTGTCTCATCACTGACCACTCCTACCTCATCACTGACCACCACTTCCTCGTCACTGACCACTGCTGCCTCACTGACCACCACTGCCTCATCACTGACCACCGCTGCCTCATCACTGACCACTGCTGTCTCATCACTGACCATTGCCTCATCGCTGACCACTCCTGCCTCATCACTAACTACTCCTACCTCATCACTGACCACCACTTCCTCGTCACTGACCACCACTGCCTCATCGCTGACCACCGCTGCCTCATCGCTGACCACCACTGCCTCATCACTGACCACCACTGCCTCATCACTGACCACCTTTGCTGCCATGTTTCACCACTGGCCACCATTGTTACCTTTCCAGGCCCAGCCACTGCCACACTCTGTTGCCATGTTAGCTGTCTTGCTGCAGTGTCCCCGCTTCAGCGTTGGTCTAGGCATCAGGGAAGCTGCGATGCAGCTGATGGTGACCAGTCGTCTTGTGGTTGACTGTGAAAGTCCCCAAGCCCACCACCATTACCATCCCCACCAGCGAGCCCCAAAGACCAAAGAACCAGAAGAAAGTAAGAGAAAGGCGAGAAAAGAAGAAAGAAAAGAAAAATGGTCGGAGCAGATGGGTCCTGTGATGAGCCCTCCTCTGCTACTATCTTGGAATTTATATTTCTATTTGATTATAGTTCCTTATCTTAATGTGCTTTGCCCCATCCTTAATGCATTAAAATTATTTTCCATATGCCAGTTTTTGATCCAAATCTGGGGGATGATCAGTCTCTTTCCTGTTTCGAATCTGTCTAGATTATTTTTGTTTTCAACAAATTTAATCCTTTTTTGTTGCTTTTAAGAATATTTTCACATAAATATGCATATGATTCATTCTGTAATAAATCTGCAGAGTGATCATCTCACATCAGAGGGTCTCCAATGTATTACTTTGTTGAGCCTCTCAAGGAAGCGTATTGGATCAATACATTAATTTTTTTCCTAAAGCACTAAATTTAGTGTATTGAATATTGTATTGTGCATTTTGTCCACTTGTGAATACAATATCCATATGCACCAGCAAAGGGAATCTCCCAAAGGGACAATAAAGTATCTTGAAGAAGCTTGGTGAAGAAGAGTCATATTGGACTTGAAACATTAAATCTATTTCTCTCTCCATCGATGCTGCCATACCGACTGAACAGTTCTATACACAGCAATCAGCATTACACGCTGATTGTGGCATTGACGCCTGGTTCTGGAGACATTGCTCTGCTGGATTTCAGTTTATTTCACTTTTATTATATTGAAGGACCTATGTGTAACAGCTCGTGATGTTCTTATGCTGTGTCTGGCCGAATGTATAGCTGTGTTGATTCTGTTCCTAAAGCTTCACATTAAAGGCTTAGCATAACAACAAGGGGTGGGTTAGATTTTACTATCATGGCTCAACAATGACTTGTCTTCAGTGGTTAGCACTGCTGCCTCATGCGTCAGGGACCCAGGTTCAATTCCCGTCTTGGGTGACTGTCTGTGTGGAGTTTGCACATTCTCCCTGTGCCTGTGTGGGTTTCCTCCAGGTGCACCGGTTTCCTCCCACAATCCAAAGGTGTGCATGTTAGGTGAATTGACCATACTAAATTGTCCATAGTGTTATGTGTATTAGGCAGGGGTAAATATAGGGTAGGGGAATGGTTATTCTTTGGAGGGTCAGTGTGGACTTGTTGGGCTGAAGGGCCTGTTTCCCTACTGTAGGGAATCTAATATAATCTAATCTAATCTAATCTAATCTAATTAATCTAATCAAAAATCCAAGATGTTTACACTACTTGTGGCCGGTCCCTCTTGATTATCCAAAAAACCACATATTACCAACTAAAAAAAATGCTACACTTTTATGGCTTGAACCTCCATTACCTAGATATTATAAGAACTGTGAAACATCAACTTTTCCATGTTTGCTTGGAGCTAAATAGTCTCAGGGTTTTATAATGGGTATGATGCTTCAATCTGTCTTTCAAATAAATGATGATTCCCTGTCAAACGTTGTTTATGTCAGTACTAGGGATGATAGCTGTGTCTGCTCACAGGAGGTGTTTACAAAGCATTTTTTGTTGTTAATTGAACATATATGCCCCAAGAGAAAATATCCATATTGGGCTCAAATGATCCACCCTCCAGTGTTATCCAACAAACGTGGTCTCACAAACAATGGAAACCTTTGAAAACCTGGGAGATCCTAATTAAAGGTCTTGCAAGATGTTGACTTCACAAGTTGCAAATATCAGATGGCACTGAGCAAAATGCTCGCAGCTTTAAGAAGTAACACCTGGAACTGACTGACATCCATGAGATATTTTGTTAAATTCTGGGCTTAACAGTCCCTTAAGCCTCAGGCAGAATTTTAACTGATGCAAAAATTGTTATCCCAAAAAGGCAAATGAAAATTCATGTATGTGTGTGATCATCTGATTTAAAAAAATGAAAATACTTTGCATTAATTAGGACCCTGGATGAAAGAAAGAATTTAAACTGATAGTGTGCTGTAAGTTGGGTATATATGCATTTGGGTAAAATAGAACAGAAAGTTCAGTATGGTTGAGTATGTGAGTTTCTTGAGAATTGTCAAAAACGTTTACAGATCCAAGGTTTTAGATTTTTTTTTAAATTGGGAAATGTAGAGAGAGGGTTTTCTTGTAGCCAGATCAAAGAGTACAAAATCAGCTGTTCTTCCACTTCACAAAATTTCACAGATCTCAATGATCAGCCAAATGTGCAGTAAAATTCCATAGTATCTCATGAAATAAACTAAGAACGAATGCTTCTCTGCATAAATGAATTCTAATGAGTTATTGGATTATTAATGAAAATGCAATACTTGTCCCTCACCACATATTTGACATGTAGCTCCCTTCACACAAATAACTTGGCAATATGTTATTTTATATACAATAATGGATGCCAATCTTCTCTTAGGTGATGAGGTGAATTGGAAGCATCCTTGAACATGGGTGAGGTCCCGGAGGACTGGAGACTAGCTAATGTCGTCCCCTTGTTTAAGAAGGGTAGCAGGGATAATCCAAGTAATTTTAGACCAGTGAGCCTGACATCAGTGGTAAGGAAGCTGCTGGAGAAGATACTGAGGGATAGGATCAATTCCCATCTGGAAGAAAATGGGCTTATCAGTGATAAGCAACATGATTTTGTGCAGAAAGGTCATGTCTTATCAACTTACTAGAATTCTTTGTGGAAGTGACCAAGTTGATTGATGAGGGAAGGGCTGTAGATGTCATATACATGGACTTCAGTTAAGCATTTGATAAGGCTCCCCATGGTAGGCTGATGGAGAAAGTGAAGTCACATGGAGTCCAGGGTGTCCTAGCTTGATGGATAAAGAACTGGCTGGGAAACAGGAAACAGAGAGTAGTGGTGGAAGGGAGTTTCTCAGAATGGAAAACTGTGACCAATGGTGTTCCACAGGGGTCAGTGCTGGGACCACTGTCGTTTGTGACATACATAAGTGATCTGGAGGAAGGTATAGGTGATCTGATTAGCAAATTTGCAGATGACACTAAGATTGATGGAGTAGCAGATAGCGAAGGAAACTGTCAGAGAATGCAACAGAATATAGATAGATTGGAGAATTGGGCAGAGAAATGGCAGATGGAGTTCAATCCCGACAAATGCAAAATGATGCATTTTGGAAGATCCAATCCAAAAGCAAACTATATAGAAAATGGAAAAGCCCTGGGGAAAATTGATGTACAGAGATGTAGGTGTTCAGGCCCATTGTACCCTGAAGGGGGCAATGCAGGTCAATAGAGTGGTCAAGAAGGCATATGGCATGCTTTCCTTCATCAGATGGGGTATTGAGTACAAGAGTTGGCAGGCCATGTTACAGTTGTATAAGACTTCAGTCCAACCACATTTGAAACACATTGAAATGTGGTCGAAAGGATGTAGATGCTTTGGAGAGAGTGCCGAGGTGGTTCACCAGGATGTTGCCTGGTATGGAGAGCACTAGCTCTGAAGAGAGGTTGAGTAGATTAGGAATATTTTCATTAGAAAGATGAAGGTTGAGGGGAGACCTGATTGAGACCTAAACAATCATGAGAGGTATAGACAGGGTGGATAGCAAGAAACTTTTTCCTAGAGTGGGGGATTCAATTACTAAGGGTCATGAGTTCAAGGTGAGGCGGAAAAAGGAGATATGAATGGAAAGTTCTTTACGCAGAGGGTGATGGGTGCCTGGTGTTGACAGCAGAGATGGTGGAGGCAGGCATGATAGTGTCATTTAAGATGTAGGCAGATACATGAATGGGCAGGGAGCAGAGGGATACAGCTCCTTAAAAAATAGATATCAGGTTTTGATAGAGGATCTGGATTGACACAGGCTTGAAGGACCGAAGGGCCTGTTCCTGTGCTTTTTTTTTGTTCTTTGTTCTTTGAATGATCAATTAAACTGTTTTGAAGTTGATGCAATGGAATCAGAAATAATGGATGGAATTTAGTCGAGATAATAGGTTTCTGATCCAGCAAAAGTCCCATGTCCTTTTCATTACAAAATGCCTCCTGGTGTGAGTTTGCTTCTCGCACAGTGCTTTACCGAATAGTCATGTTTGCCTCCCTCATCTTAACAAACTGGGAATGGATATCATGGTATTGAAGAATCCAACCGACATTACTTTCCTCAGGTACATCATTGTGTTATGACCCACTTTAAATTGAGCCATACTATTCCCAGAATTATTCCCAATGTAAAGGTTTATTTTAAGATACATACAGTATCTGATTTGCCTGCCTTTCAGAGAAATGTTGTTGGAAAGCACAGACCAAGCTTCCATGCTGAACAAAAATTATCATTTATTGCAAGTAATTTGACTGTAGCTACAGGTAAACAGATGTAAACCATTGGCATATAACACTGCTACCTAAAGTTTTAATTCCTCTACAGACACATCCCCTTTCCCCACCCCACCATCAACACATACAAACACAGACAAACAAACAGGAAAAATAAATTATTGGTGAAGGCAGTAAACTGGAAAGTCAGTTCAATGGTCTTTGCTTCCTTGTTCTGGCATTGAGATGATGTTTCTTTGGTTACTGGTTTCCACAGGTTTGTAAGAAGCACAGCGCAACTGATTCACTTGGAAAATGTCTCTACTTGTCAATTTTGTAATGTTTCTCTCCCTGCCTTTCTCTATGCTTGTGTTTCTGTAACTCGTTTCCAGTTCCAACCTGCTCATTTAGCTGAGAACCAATCAGTTTCACTTGTAATCAATTCCTGGGCTCCTGATCATCTGCACACTGCAGGAATCCATAGCCACAAAAAACCCAGTTCACAGTCTTACACTGTTCACAGTTTTACTATGAAATTATTCAGCCATCCTAAGAAAGTTCTGGAATTTTTTATTTAAGATTTGGTTTTACACACCTATGAGGTACACATAGATACCTTTATATCCTCAAATCACATGCTGTAATATGCTGATGATAAAATATGCATATCTCTTAAGGTATATTGTTATATTGATCATGAGCCACAACTAGGTCTTTGTTGTTTGACACTTAATGATTAATGATTTGATAGTACATGCAGTACCTTCTGCTGCGCCACTTGAGCACTGATGATGGGGTACTTCTTTTATTCATTCTTATCATGTGGGCATTACAGGCTGGTCAGCATTTATTGTTCATCCAAGGTGCCCCTGAGAAGTTGGTGGTGAGCTGCCTTCTTGAACCGCTGCAGTCCACCTGCTGTGAGTTGACCAACAATATCATTAGTAAGAGAATTCCAGGATTTTGACCCAGTGACAGTGAAGGAATGGAGTTATCTTTCCAAGTCAGGATGGTGAGTGGCTTGGAGGAGAATTTGAAAGGGTGGTGATCCCATATGTCCGCTGCCCCTGTCCTTCTCGATGGAAATGGTTATGAGTTGTGCTGTCTTGGATCTTTGGTGAATTTCTAAAGTGCATCTTGTTGATGGTACACACTGCTGCTACTGAGCATCGGTGATGGAGGGAGTGGATGCTTGTGGATGTGAAGCCAATCAAGGGGGCTGCTTTGACCTGGATGGTGTCAAGCTTCTTGAGTGTTGTTGGAACTACACCCATCCAGGCAAGTGGGAAGTATTCCATTAAATGTCTGACGTGTGCCTTGTAGATGGTGCACAGGCTCTGGGGAGTCAGAAGTTGAGTTACTTGTTGCAGTATTCCAGTTGAAGAGTGTGGTGCTGGAAAAGCACAGTCGGTCAGGCAGCATCCGAGGAGCAGGAGAATCAATGTTTTGAGCATAAGCCCTTCATTATTAATGCTGCCTGACCAGCTATACTTTACCAGCGCCACACTCTTTGACTATGATCTCCAGCATATGCAGTCCTCACTTTCTGCTAGCAGTATTCCTAGCCTCTGACCTGCTCTTGTAGCCACAATATTTATGTAGCGGGTTCAGTTGAGTTTCTGGTCAATAGTAATTCCAGGATGTTGATAATGAGGGATTCAGTGATGATAACACCATTGAATGTTGAGGAATGGTGATTAGATTGTCTCTTATTGCAGATGGTCATTGCCTGGCATTTGTGTGGCAGAAATGTAACTTACCACTTGTCAACCGAAGTTTAGATATTGTCCAGATCTTGTTTCATTTGAACCTGGCCTGCTTCAGTATCTGTGGAGTCACAAATGGTGCCTAACATTATGCAATCAATGACAAACATCCCTAATTCTGACCTAATGATGGAGGGAAGGTCATTGGTGAAGCAGCTGAAGATGGTTGGACCTAGGACACTATCCTGAGGAACTTCTGCAGAGATGTCTTGGAGCTGGCTGACCTGCAACAACCACAACCATCTCCAATGTGTCAGGTATGACTCCAACCAGCAGAGAGTTTGCCCCCTGATACCCATCAATTCCAGTTTTGTTGGGGCATCTTGATGTCAAGGGCTGTCACTCTCACCTCCCCTCTGGAATTCAGCTCTTTTGTCCATGTTTGAAGTAAGATTGTAATGAGGTCAGGAGCTGAGTGGCCCTGGCAGGACCCAAACTGGCATCACTGAGCAGGTTATTGCTGAGCAGGTGCTGTTTGATAGCCCTGTTGATGATACCTTCCATCACTTTGCTGATGATCGAGAGTTGACCGATGGGGCAGTAATTGGCCAGGTTGGATTTGTTCTGTTTTTTGTGTATGGGAGATATACCTGGGAAATTTTCCATGTTGTTGGGTAAATGCCAGTGTTGTAGCTGTACTGTAATAACTTGGCTAGGGGAGTGGAAAGTTCTGGAGCGCAAGTCTTCAGTGCTACTGCTGGGAAGTTGTCAGATGCCACAGCCTTTGAAGTATCCAGGGCCTCCAACCATTTCTTGACATTACGTGGAGTGAATCGAATTGGCTGAAGACTGGTAAATGTGATGTTGGAGACCACTGGACGAGGCCAAGATGGATCATCCACTTGGCACTTCGGGCTGAAGATTGCTGTGAATGCTTCAGCCTTATCTTTTGCACTGATGTGTACTGGGCTACTCCATCATTGAGGATGGGGGTATTGGTGCAGCCTCCTTCTCCAGTGAGTTGTTTAATTGTCCACCATCATTGCTAACTGGATGTGGCAGGACTACAGAGCTTCAATCTGATCTGTTGGTTGTGGAATCATTTAGCTCTGTCTACCACTTGCTGCTTATGCCGTTTGGCATGCAGATAGTCTTATTTGGTGGTTTCAGCAGGTTGACACCTCATTTTTGGGATGCCCGGTGCTGCTCCTTGCATGCCCTCTTGCACGACTTTTGAACCAGGGTTAATACCCCGGATTGATGGTAATGATTGAGTGGGAGATATGCTGGGCCAAGAGGTTGCAGATTGTTTGGAGTACATTTCTGCTGCTGTTGATGTCCCACAGTGCATCAGGGATATCAGATTTGTTTGAAGCCTATCTCATTTAACATGGTGATAGTCCTACACAACACGATGGAAGGTATTCTCAATGAGAAGGTGGGACTTTATCTCCACAAGGACTGTACAATGATTACTCTTACTGATACAGTCATGGATAGATGCATCTGCAGTCTGCAAGTTGGTCAGGATGAGGTCAGGTGTGTCTTTCCCTATTGATTGTTCCCTCACCTCTTGCTGTGGCTATTTGTCTGGGTCTATGTCATGCCGTCATACAGTCACACAGCATGGACATCGACCTTTCAGTTCAACTAGTCTACACCAACCATAATCCCAAACTAAACCCGTCCAACATGCCTGCGCTTGGCCCATATCCCTCAATATTTATTAAGCACTTATCTAAATGTCTTTTAAACATTGTAACTACACCCACATCCACCAGTTCCTTGTGCACATGAACCACTTTCTATGTAAAAATGTTGCCCTTCATGTCTTTTTTAAACCTTTCTCCTCTCACCTTAAAAATATGCCCCCTAGTCTTAACATCCCCACCATAGGGAAAAGATACCTGCCATTCACCTTATCTATACACTCGTGATTTTGTAAACCTTTATAAGGTCACCCCTCAACCTCCTACACTCCAGTGGAAAAGGTCCCAGCCTATCCAGCCTCTCCTTAAAACTCAAACCCTCCATCGCCAGCAACATCCTGGGTAATAGGACCCCATCATCTCAATCAGTAGTGCTGCTGCTGAGTCACTCTTGGTGATGGACATTGAAATCCCCCCACCCAGAGTATGTTTTGTGTCCTTGCTACCCTCAGTGCTTCCCCCAATTATGTGATATAGGTCACTTCTGACTTAATACATGTGTATTGCTGAAAAAAAGTCTTTGTTGTCAAAGCTGTTTATTTTGCACTCATCAGGACAATTCGCAAGAATACCAATACAAGGGAAAAACTAAAACTTATACTACAGGATCAGGGGAGTGCTGATTGATTGGTAATTGGATTGGGATTAGTGGCAGTGTTGCCACAGACCATTTCCCCAGCCCAGAAGTAAGTCTGACGAGGAAATTATTTAATTGAGTCAAACAAGTTAGCCCACCCACATGGGAAGGTATGGTGAGATCTTTTTATAATTACCCAGAGATTGAGCAAAATAAGCATGATCATAACTGTTGCACTATTTATTGATTCATTTAAAAACACGGGTATTTTAATTATTTTTATCTTCCCTTGATTCACTAAGTGTTTTCTTAGCTCATCTCTGGAGAGCTCAAAGTATGTGTGTTAGAAACACAAAATCCCCGTTCTGATCTGTAGGGATAGTATTGCAATTTTCTAGTGTTACGTTGGTAGATGGATGACTTGAAGCAGAGGAACTCAGTAAAACAGAAATTGCTGGAAAACCTCAGCTGGTCTGGCAGCATCTGTGGACAGAAATCTGAATAAATACTTCGAGTCCAGTGACACTCTCCTTCAGCTAAATGTACCTCATTCAGAACATACAGAGGAGCAATGAGTATCACTGGAGTCAAGAGAACTCATGTTGAAGCCTTCTGCTGCCCAAGGATCACTGAAAATGGAATCTCCACAGTTGATCAAAACTGTAGATTGACTTAAATTGCAAACATTGGACAGCAGCTTGTCCCTATCTTGTTTGATATCTCGTTGTGACAGAATAATTGGTTTACTCTTAGCATTGCATTGTTTGATATCTGGCTGACTAAATAATCAAAAGAACACAAATTGTAATACAAATGATGCACCTTTTTAATCAGCAGAAGCTGAAGGATTCTAATTGGAACATACGAAACAGGAGAAGGGATAGACTATTTGGACCCTCAGGCCTGACCCAATATTCAATGGCTCATGGCTAATCTGGTCACAGCTTTAACTCCACTCTGCTGCTTGCCTGCTTGCTTTGTGGATTAAAAGTCTGTCTAACTCAGCCTAAAATACACTCACTGACAATAGTTTGAAAGCAAGTGATGAAGGATCACCAGACTCATTAACTCTGCTTTCTCTCCACAGCTGCTGCCAGACCTGTTGATTTTCTCCAACAATTTCTGGTTTTGTTCCAGATTTCCAACATCCCCAGTTCTTGGTTTTATAATAATGACCTCTCCTTGGGAGTTGCAATACTCTATTCTTTCAAGATTAAGGTATCAATATACTGGTCAGGGAGGTAAATAAAAATGGAAATCAAACTCAATTTATAGAACTGTGAAGTCATGCTTTGGGAGTACAAACACAGCAAGAAAAGAGACAATACCTGATTGGGAAATGAAATATATTCAGGAAGTGTAAGTCCACAGTAACAATATCTGATTAGAAATATAGATTTGGTTGAGTAATATGTATAACTAATTAGGCAGGACACGTATTAGATTAGAGTGGTGCTGGAAAAGCACAGCAGATCAGGCAGCATCCGAGGAGCAGGAAAATCGACGTTTCGGGCAAAAGCCCTTCATCAGCCCTTCCTGATGAAGGGCTTTTGCCCAAAACATCAATTTTCCTGCTCCACGGATGCTGCCTGACCTGCTGTGCTTTTCCAGCACCACTCTAATCTAAACTCTGGTTTCCAGCATCTGCAGTCCTCACTTCTGCCTAGGACACGTATTAGTATTAAAATACTTTAATATAGAGAATAATGTAGGAATTAACCACTAAAAATCATCGCCACTAGCAGGAAAATCGAGAAAGGTGCACTTTCTACCTAGAAGGGCAATACTGGAAAGATGTAGTGACAGTGAAAAGAGTACAATAGAGATTTATAAGAATGTTATCAGAATTGCAGAATTTAGCAATGAAGAATGATTGGAAAGGCAGGGATTGGTTTCTTTGGAACACTGGAGGCTGAAGAGAGATATAATTCAGGTGCATCGGTTCATGAGGGCAATAGATAGACTGACTAGGGGTCAGTGGCAGTCTCCTTACCTATAGGTCAGAAATCCTGGGTTCATGTCCCACTTACTGCATAACATAACTGAACAAGTTGATGAAAATTATATCGGATATTTGTGAAGACCCACTTACAATTAGCAGAAACGTCAGAAACTAGAGGATAGAATGAAAGTGATTGTCAGAAAGCTTACTTGGAAGTTGAGAAGTATTATTTTTACCTGTGAGAGTCTGGGAAGCACTGCTTGGGAGGTTGCTAGGGAAAGAAAGCATCATTGCACTTAAGACACATTTTGATATGCATTTTGGAGTCTTATAACCGACAGGGCAGCACACCTGGAAAGTGGGATTCAGGTAAACAGTTCTTCCTTTGGGCACAACAGGACAAATGGCCTCCTTCTCTGCTGTAAATGTTGCATTTTTCTCGATGCACTCCCCGTCCCACAGACTCCTCTGCCCACCTCCAACATTCTCCTTCCACTGGGACCCCTCCCTCTGGCTTCTTACCTGCTCATTCAGAACTGTCGATGTGGCATAGGTAGCCTCAGTTACGCTGACACCCCACTCCCCATCCCCTTACCCATCCTAACCTATCCTCCCGGGAACTGACTGCTGTCAGATCCAACTCTGACTTTCTCATAAAGCCTGCTGATCGGGGCGGTGCTGCTACAGTCTGGCAGACTGACCTGTAAATTGCAGAGGCTGCGTGAATTCTTGACCCAAAACATTAACGCCATAGGTGCTGTGTCAGGAGTTTTTCCAGAAATTTCTGTTTTTGCATGCTTCAAAAGTGACCAAGAGAAACTTTAATTTACAAAAATATGACAATGATTCCTGAGATCTCCAAGTGAATGGGTTTGGTTCCATCGCTTGATAAGCTTTAGACATGAGGGAAGTTATTTCTCATAGTTCGCCGAGTTAGTTATTGGCATGGTGCCCACATACTGCTCAATTTGAGCATTTGACTTTTCTTCATATTCCAGTGAAAAGTAATTTCCAGCATGAAAGAAACCAGAGGCAGTACTCGCTCAGTTTTGGGTCCATTCCTCTGTGGAATGTAATTGGAATCCAGCTCAGAAAGAGGTTTTTTTACTTTGGAAGTTGCTTTCGTTGATAGCACTCTTATCTTGGGGCAAGAAAGTTATTTGTTCAAGTTCCACGTGAAGCAATAACTCACATTGCGCTGCCATGGTGAAATACTTTCAAATAAATATTCTCACTAAAGCCCTACTCACGCTGTTGTTAAAACTAGCTGTGTCCTTAAGGTGATTCAGCAGTTTATTCTAGCATGTCTTGAGACCCAACTTTCAACATACTCGGAAAGCAGAAAACTGCTGTGAGAAATGATTACTTTAAATGTGCCCAGATAGAGAGTCATAGAGATGTACATCGTGGAAACAGACCCTTCGGTCCAACCCGTCCATGCCGACCAGATATCCCAACCCAATCTAGTCCCACCTGCCAGCACCGGGCCCATAACCGTCCAAACCCTTCCTTTTATGTTTGAGTTGTTATCACTTTTTACAGAGGAAAATGTATATGAAATTTTAATTGAAATTTAATTGTGAAGAGTGGAAACTTGAATACGATTAAGGGGTCTGTATTCATCTCAGTGTCAAAGACACATACAATGGACATGAAACCACAGCATAGGGCTATGAGGATGTATCCATTACCAGATCCTAACTTTAATTAATTCAGCCTCAAACTGAAGTTAGTTCCGTGTTTAAGCCCACAAGAAAGTGGGTTAGCCACACTTCATTTTGCTGAAAAAAGACTTTGTGGAGATTCCCACTTAAACATTCAATAACACCATTGGTGAGGTGTATAGGTTTTTAATTAAATACAATAGACACTGACAGCTTTATTTTGGTGGTGGGCAATTTTCACTTTGATGTGGTCTGATATGATAAGATGGCTGCAGAATCAGGATAGTGACATGATTCTGGGCTATAGAGTCCCAACAGAATGGAAGCTGGCCATTCAACCCATTGAGTCCACACAGTCCTTCTGAAGAGAATCCCGCCCAGACCCATCCCCACTAACATTGCATTTCCCTTGGATAACCCACCTAGCTGCACATCCCTGGACACTAGCATGGCCCATTCACCCAAACCTGCACATCTTTGGACTGTGGGAGGAAACAGGAGTAACCTCACACAGACACAGGGAGAATGTGCAAACTCCACACTGAGGCTGGAATCGAACCCAATTTCCTGGCACTGTGAGGCAGCAGTGCTAACCACTGAGCTACTGTGCCTCCCCAGCAGGAAGACTGTGGTGTCATGCTGAGCTTTCAGAGTTTCAGAAAGTTTTTCATAAGCTTGATGAAAGTCTACCTCAATGCCTGGGATAAAGCAGGGTGGGCAGTCCATGCTGTCAAAACCTATCAGGGAGGGAATGATATGGGTCTTCAACAGCACTGTAAAGTGGACAAGAGTGAATTGGCTTTTGTTTGACTATCCCATATGAGCTACTTTAATGAAATCTTTAATGGAGGTATAACCAGAGGGAGGTACAAGTGTATCAGTATACAATATATCTCTCTCCTCCCACTGTGCACCAACTAACCAGGGGCAGTGTACAATGACAAACATGCAAAGGTACCCTAGGTATCTGCTTGAAGAACCAAAGAGCTTCAATTGTTGAAATTATGTTGCTGCAGCAGGGGAGAGGGAGATAGTCCAGCACGCTAAACCCAAATAATGCTGTCAGAGCCTCTGTCCTAACTGTGGCCAGAGCCCATTCCTTTTCGTAATCCCAGTTCCTGGAGTGTTCCTCTGACTGTTTAAATATGAAATTACCTTAAATATGAACTTGAACTTGGCTCTTCAATGTGTGCAGTGTTTGTTCATAAATGGATCAGTGGATGGGAATGTTTCACTCAAGAGAGGATCGGGCTTAATACCTGAACATTACTAAACCAAGCAGAGCACTGTTACCCCAAGTTATATTGTTCTATTGAGAATTTACTGATTATTGCCAGAGTTGCTGAGTGTAGGTACGTCAAGAAAGCAACAACACAGTTATGCTAATTCTGTGTTTTGAACCTGGTAGAATGCAGAAAGACTGAGGAAAATAATCAGTCCTGATTCCCAGGTCTTTTCCACATGACAACACCTAACCCAATCAGAGCTGACTTGACAATTTTGCCCAAAACGTTGATTTTCCTGCTCCTCGGATGCTGCCTGACGTGCTGTGCTTTGCCAGCACCGCTCTGACCCATCCTGTCAGACCCCATTCCAATATAGTATTGTAATCATTTGAAGTTTGACATTCTGGTGTTTGTCTTGATAAATGCAAATGAGAAACTTTAACAACATGGTTCTGTATTCAGCAATATTTAGTCCCAATGTGTTAAAAATCTGGGACATGTGAGTGCAAAAATTTTGATATCAACAGAATAAGTATAACGAATGAGTAGAATGGTACATTTAAACTCGGGACACCCTATGTATACACTTATTTTGATTCCACTGCTTTATCTCATGTGTGACATTTTTCCATCCAGCATCTAGCAGATCCAAAATAAATAAAATAAATCTCATTACCATATTTGCACTTCTTCCTCAACATACCCAATTGCAGTGTTGCAACTGCTGAATCACGCCAAGAAAATGTGTTTCCCTTTAGAATTAGGAAACAAATCTGTTTGTATGAAGTGATGAATGTTCAGTGGGCTTTCTTCACATTAATTGGAGTGCTGGTAATTAATCACGGGCAAAGGCAAGGTCTTCTGACTGCCAGGAGGTGGTTACAGGATGATACAGTGTGCTCATGCCTGAAGCTCTCATTTTTTGGTTCAAAGGCTGAAGTATGAATTATGGCAATCATCGGCAGTGTCATTAATCAGACCTGTTCAATTTTTTGCTTTAAAAGTTTATTGACCGTTTGGTACAGGCTGTAAAATGTGCAGGGATATTTATGGCTTAAAACAAAAAGGCAGATAAATCCTAGGAAAACCAAGCCAATATTTTAATTGCCCTCCAGCCCTGCAAGCAGAGACGGTGGGGAGGATGAGATTTCAGGAGGGAGATCAGTCAAGGACACTCGGGTTTCTGAAAATATCACATTTCACAGCAGATTAAGTTCCACTTGGGCAGTTTCTGTGTTGACAGTTCAGTGTAATGTATAGATTCCTGTGTTAAATGCTTTTGCAGGATAAGTTCCCCATCTCAGTGTAGCACAAACTAATGCAGCGGGTTCAAATTTGTAAAATGATAAACACACTTTAAAAGTGATCCTTCCTCTTCCTGTCATTAGGAGGCTAATTTGCGAGTTTACTAAATGGAACATTTATCATTGTTACACGAAATGAAGTGCCCAGTCCAAACACTTGATCACTTTATCAAGGCTAATATTTCAAGGTAGCGTTGGACGGTTAAAGACCCCAAAGATAAAACATGAAACTGATACGTTGTTGAGAAGACTGCAAGCCAAAAATTATTCAACATCAGAAAAAAAACCAATGAAAAATCCTGGTCATGCGCTTTATTGTTGTTTCCCGAATCTTACACAAACTGACTGCTTTGTTTTCCTACAATGCAGCAGTGGTAACACCTCAATAGTCACTCTTGGGGGTGGGAAAGATTTTGAGATTTGCTGAAATCATCCAAAAAGCCATGCAATTGGAACATAAAGTCATAGAGTCATCGAGATGTACGGCACGGAAACAGACCCTTCGTTCCAACCTGTCCATGCCGACCAGATATTCCATAATCTAGTCCCGTTTGCCAGCACCTGGCCCATATCCCTCTAAACCCTTCCTATTCATAGACCCATCCAGATGCCTTTTAAACTATGATTGTACCAGCCTCCACCACATCCTCTGGCAGCTCATTCCATTCATGCACCAGACTCTGCGTGAAAAAGTTGCCCCTTAGGTTCCTTTTAAGTTTTTCCCCCTCACCCTAAACCTATGCCCTCTAGTTTTGAACTCCCCCACTCCAGGGAAAACATCTTGTCTATTTACCTTATCTATGCCCCTCAGCCTCTATAAGGTCACGCCTCAGCCTCTGACTCCAGTGAAAACAGCCCCAGCGTATTCAGCCTCTTCCTATAGCTCAAATCCTCCAACCCAGGCATCATCCTTGGAAGTCTTTTCTGAACATTTTTCTTTTCTTAAGCAATTTTAACATCGAGCACTCCCAGGCCAGTTCAAACATGGCAAAGTGGGTTCTCTGTTGATTTTCAGTGAAATTTGATGCCAGTTACCATGTGAAAATGTGCAGGGTGTGTAATGAGTGAAAGTGGGCAGGGCCTATAACAGGAAGGACAGCTAACAGTGAATGTGTGAGGGATATGCATTGAGTGAAAATCAGCAGGATGAATAATGAACTTGAGAGTTTGGGTTATAAAATGATTCAAAGGGGGAAGGAGATAGTTTTAAGATATTCCAGTCAATATTCTTATCTGTACCCAACCCAATTCCTTATCAGGTGGCAGTCTTAGGGCAAGAACAGGGGCCTAAACTTCAAGTGATGGGAGTTCATGCCTTACTGACTTCCCAAACTCTGTGACACTACTGAAGATCATAGCACCAGTTAAACAGATTCATCTTTTAACAACCATAGCTGAATAAAAAAAACAAAAGTACTGTGGATGTGTCGATCAGAAACAAAAACAGAAATTGCTGGAAAAGCTCAGCAGGCCTGGCAGCAGCTAAAAGAAATGAGAGTTAATATTTTGGGTTGAGTTCTGGGGAAGGGTCACTCAACCTGATACATTAACTCTGATTTCTCTCCACAGATGCTGCCTGACCTGCTGTGCTTTTCCAGTAATTTCTGTTTTTGTTTGTGAGTCATAGCTGAATGTTTCTTTTGAGGAGATGACAGTAGAAGTAGGGTGTAGTTTCATGATGGTAGCAGCTTAGATCCTGAAAGACAGAAACACAGCATCACAAAACGATTGCAGTACTGAAAGAGGCCATTCAGCACAATGTATGTGGATCAAATCTCCCATGGTCCAAAGATGTGCAGGTTAGGTGCATTGGTCATCCTAAATTGCATTTAATGTCTATAGATATGTAGGTTAGGTCAAGTAGCCATGGGAAATGCAGAGTTACAGGGAAAGGATGGGGATTTGGGTCTGGGTGGGATGCTCTTCAGAGGATCAGTATGGACTCGATAGGTGGAATAGTCTTCTTCCACACACTGCAGAGATTCTATGATTCTCCCTTTGATCGGCTCCACCCCACCCCATCCCTGACCCCAACAAACTACCTGGAATCTCCAATCCAGGATTCCTCTTCCAGCAGAGGTCACCAAAATATTGTGGGAGCTGAAGGCCAGTGGTTGTCACACAGCTTCTGGATCAGTGGTGCTGGAAGAGCACAGCAGTTCAGGCAGCATCCGAGGAGCTTCGAAATCGACGTTTCGGGCAAAATCCTGATGAAGGGCTTTTGCCCGAAACGTCGATTTCGAAGCTCCTCGGATACTGCCTGAACTGCTGTGCTCTTCCAGCACCACTGATCCAGAATCTGGTTTCCAGCATCTGCAGTCATTGTTTGTACCTCATTGGCACACAGCTCCTAGCTGGTGAGACACCATCTCACCTGCACCCTCCATCTCCCACCAACAGGGGTCCTAATTGCAGGTGGCGGGCCATTGGTGGTCTAAGAACTGCCAAGCTGCAGGAGATGCAGTGAAACATCTTCAGAAAAGGGTGACTGGTGTCTCACAGGCTTTTCAGTTAGGAGACAAGACCCACCTTGTAGATTCCACCCAATGTGTTCCTTCAGGAATGGGGACTACACTTCCCAAACCCAATCAAATCCGGATTTCCGAACAAAGCTTGACATTGTTCCACAGCCAATTGAGGGATTGGTAGAATTTACCATGCCAAATTGATTACAGCATGGCACAACCGCCTCTGGGCTTGATGTCTGCTCAGAGCGCTGATAGGGTATTAGAACTGAGTCAAAATGAGAAAGCCAAGAATGTAGGAAAAAGCTGAAATAAACAGAGTATACTGAAAATGTGGATTAAGGCATTTAGTGCAGACATGACCGAGACAATGAAAATTAACTGAACCACATTTTGGAGAGAATCACATCAGAAACGTTGAGTTAATCTCTTCAAAATACTGACAGCCAAGAATTTCCAGAAAGTTTTGATTTAATTAATCATATTGGGCTAAGTGTTTGTTGCACAAATTGAGTAATAGTGGTTTTGAATAATGAATAAAATCAACCATTTGTCATGGAAATATCTGAATATGATAATTACAGTTTTGAGAAAGAGAACTTTAAAATAAAAACCCTGTTGTTTCTTTCACCAGGGTGTAAATGTGCACAATTCTGATTACATGCCTGAATGTGAAATAGAATCACAAACATCCAATTCAGTTGCAAAAATAAACATTACGTGACTGCAAATCCAAAACTAAGGTCCGTGTAATAGTCTCTTCCTCCATGTCACATCTCCCTTCTTTACTGTCAAATAGGCTGAGCTATAATGTAACCTTAACTGGCAACAGTTTGCCAATCTCACTCAGAGAGTCCAAGGAATTGTCAGCAATGTGAGGGCTATGTGAGAGAGAGGAAGTAGAGGTTTATTGAATAACTAGAGATCACAGGTTTAAGGTGATTGGCAAAAAAACACACAATGACAGGAGGATGTTATAGACAATGGGCTGGATTTTCTGGAGGTGTTAAGGTATTTCTTGCATATGAGAGAACCATGATACTGTCGTGATTGGAACAAGGTCAGCCAGGTGGATTTCATAGAATATGAGTTCACTGACTGGGGCTGTTAACCCAGTCTAATCAGAGAGCTCTGGCTGATGGATAGAAACAGGGGTGTCAGGGGTTCTGTTCATTCTGTGAGCTGGCTCTGAGGGAGCCGGATCAGTGTCAAGTACTATGCATATGTAAATAAAGGGTGACTTGGGACACTGGCCTCTGTGGAGTTATTTCAGATACCTTCTCTGAGAAACCTTGCCAGTATTAAGAGTGCCACTCTAGCACTGAAGCAGCCACTGGCAGACTTTTCCAGGGATCAAGTACCCCAAGGGGATGGAAATGTCACCAACTGACGGTTGCTGGCCAATCAGCTGTTTGGGGCTTTGTTGAATGGCAGCGCCACTGGGAGGCTGTGGCTGCTGCTGGAATGACACCTCGTTGGACGGACCAGATCAAGATTGGCTCAGAGCACAGGTCAGTAACGGTGGGAGGTGATTCATGGGGTGGGATGGGTGGAGTGGGGGTGGATTGCAAGGGGAGCAGTTAGCAGCTAAGGTGTTGTGCAGCTCTCTAGGGGGCTCCTCTCCACCGTGTTGCATCGCTTGACTAGGCAGTGACAGCCAGGAAAGACCCCACACTCCCTAATCTGTGAGACTACAAGCAGCCTGTGCAGAGTTAGGTTTGCATGCACCCCATAGGTTGACAGCCTTACCCATCCTGAAGAAGGGCTTATGCCCAAAACATCGATTCTTCTGCTCCTTTGATGCTGCCTGACCTGCTGCACTTTGCCAGCAACACATTTTTAAGCTCTGATCTCCAGCACCTGCAGTCCTCACTTTCTCCTAGCCTTACCCATCACAAGGGTAACACCAGAGGAGGGCTGGGGTTGGGTGGCTGAGGCCCACAATGTCAGGTCCTGAATTGGTGATGAGGTGTAAAATTCAACGTTAGCTTTTCCCACCCTCTGACCAAGGTGGGTGTGTATCAGGGTTCATTTACATCACTGCTCCATCCGATTATATGACCTTTCCACCTCCAAACACACCACTGAAATGGTCATTGGATAAACGTATGAATGATAATGGAATAGTGCAGGTTAGATGAGCTTCAGATTGGTTTCACAGGTTGGCCCAACATCGAGGGCCGAAGGGCCTGAACTGCGCTTTGATGTTCTATGTTCTATAAGACAAGCCATAAAATTTCACCCAATAAAAAAAAAGGATTTCTTAAGGACTTGAGAAGGATTTGGAAGGTTCTGTTGGCAGGGGGTTGGAAATAGCTTCAACAGCAGAATCTAAAAGGGGAATTGGATCAAAACTTGAAAGTAAAAGAAATCACACCTAAGGAGACAAAGTGGATGAGCAAGAATAATTAAAACTTGCAAGGAGCCTCTGGACCAAATGGCCTCCTTCGGCCTTGAGTTTTATTATTCTATTTTATTTTATCCTATTTTGTTAGAGAGAAAGTTTTACTCCGCTGCAGGTGACTTGGAAGCATTTAATGTCAAAACTAAATTGGAAAGCCTTTAAGTCTCTCTGCCATCAATATCCCTCATGTCAATGCAAATTCCCACAAAACTTTAAACCCAAGTTATAGCTAAATCTGTACCAAGAGTCTCTCTGCTATTTGCCTGTTTGTTTGCAAAAGATTCCAATATTTCTCCTCGACAAAATAAGAAGTGTATTCATTATAATTATCTATATTAAAAAATATTATGAAATATAAGACTGTATTCCCTTACGTTCGAAGGAGACTTTTAATATCAGTGGTTATGTTGAGGACTAATCTCTTTCCTTCTAATAATGCTTTATCAAATGTCTGAATGGTTTTTATCGAACGCATTTTTTTTCTCCTGTATAGTTTACAATGTAGCCAGTTCCTATGGCAACTCTACTGCAAGAACAAGATTTGATACTGATTTTCCTCGTTCAAGCTGGTCCTAAATCATAGGAAAGCCAACATCACAAGAGATAAGTTTGGCTTTTCACAGTAGAACTGGTTCTTTCAATGATTGATCTCTACACTTTTGACGATATTTATCCCTTTTCTTACTAAAAGCTATTTTGCTAGACCAGGAAGTAAAATTGGCTGGATGAGGGAATAAAATAATGTGGAGCTGTGGCAGGAGTTACAGAGCCATAGAGATATACAGCACAGAAACAGGCCCTTCGGCCCAATGCATTCATGCTGACCAGATTTCCTCAACTGGAATCCATGATCTCATGAAATGCTGGACAGGCTTGAAGAACTAGGTTGGAATTTGTGGTCGGCATGGACGAGTTGGACCGAAGGGTCTA
The DNA here is from genome assembly GCF_004010195.1 of Chiloscyllium plagiosum. Classification (NCBI taxonomy): domain Eukaryota; kingdom Metazoa; phylum Chordata; class Chondrichthyes; order Orectolobiformes; family Hemiscylliidae; genus Chiloscyllium; species Chiloscyllium plagiosum. Next base: position 11,540,142 of record NC_057736.1, on the reverse strand, counting down.
TTTCCGTGCTGTACATGTCTATGACTCTATGATTGAATGGACAATGCACATCCTTACATATTCATACTTTGGCTTTTGTTTCCACTATTGCCTCGGGGAGTATTTTTAAGCACCTTCCTCATAAAAACAATACTCCTAACCTCGCGCTGTGTTCCGATGGTGATAAACTTGGGCGACAAGTTACCAGTTCAGCAATTAGTGGGAACAGTATCCTATTCAAAACATGATGTGGAGGAGCCGGTGTTGGACAGGGTTGAATAAGGTAAAAAACATCACACAACACCAGGTTATAGTCCAATGGGTTTATTTGAAATCAATAGCTTTCGGAGCGCTGCTCCTTTGTCAGGTGCTAGTAGCTAATGTTTTCAAATAAACCCATTGGACTATAACTTGGTGTCGTGTGGTTTTTGATCCTATTCAAATGATCAAACCTTCATAATTAATTTTTAGAATCTCTTCAAGTTGGAGCCGGAGTAGGCCATTCACCCCCTCAAGCCTGCTATACCATTCTAGATCATGGCTGATCATCTACCTCAATGTAATATTACCATAGTACCTCCATATCCCTGGATGTCATTAACAGCTAGAAATGAGGGAATGATTCCAGGCATGGTGAATTTCAATTATGAAGATAGCTTGGAGCAGTTGGGATTGTTTGCCTTAGAAATGAAAGGGCTGAGTGGAAATCTGAGTGAAACCATGAGATGTCGGTGCAGAGTAAATAGGGAGAGAAAGTTCCCACTTGTTAAAGAACCGAAAGCAAGACGGCACAGATTTATAATTAATACGAGAAGTAAAAGTGATAGGTGGAACAGTCTTGTCACACCATGAGTGGTTACGATTGAGAATGTGCTGCTACAGAGTGTGGTTGAGACACATTCAATCAAGACAATTAAGTTTGTTTAGATGACTATTTGGAAAGGAACAGTGTGCAGGGTTCTGCAGGGAAGACAGGAGAATGGCACTGAGTATGATGTCCTTTGGGAGAGCTGGCACAAATATGATGGGCCAAATGGCCTCATCCAGTGCTAACCTGTGGCTCTGTAATCTGTCAATCATTACATAAACAACGGAGGTCAATGTTGCATAATCATCCATGATGTCATGAAGATGTGTCATATTAAATATTAATTTTTAATTACACAGCTGGATTCACAAATCAGACTTTTTAAAAAAGGGGAATTTAAACTGACTCACTGAGTTGCCTTCTTACTCATCTCTTTCAGTAGTGGAAAGTGCTTGAGTTTTACTAGGCCTGAGTCTTAACTAAAGCCTTTCACCCAAAATACCCTTTAGTAAATCTCTGCTGTACTTCCTCCATTAGACTAGTTGCCTTCCTGGGGAAAGCAGCCCAACACGCGATGAAACCATAGAACCCCTACAAGGCAGAAAGGGACCATTCAGGCCCTCAAGTCCTCACTGATCCTTTGAAGAGCATCCCATTCCTACCCCTGTCACCTCACATTTTTACCATGGCTAATCCTGCCCATCCCTGGACATTATGGGACAATTTAGCATGGCCAATTCACCCTAATCTGAACATCTTTGGACTGTGGGAGGAAGCCCACTCAGCCAAGGGGAAATGTGCAAACTCCAGACAGACAGTCACCCAAGGTTTGAATTGAACCCAGGTCCCTGTCGCTGTGAGATAGCTATGCTAACCACTGAATCACTGTGTCACATCAAATATTATTTGGTCAGACTAGTGATTGCACATGTTTATAATGGTTTTCCTTAATTTCTCAAAATGCCTGCCAGACATTGCTCTCTCCACTTCTTGGTGGGGAAGATGGAAATTATATTTTTGCAGTACCCTTCATGACCAGAAGATATTCCCTAGCACATTCCTGTTAAAGAAAGTTCTTCTGAATGCGTCGTCACTGTTGGAGTGTGTTGAGATGATAATGAACCTGGTAGGGAGGAACCTCAATTATCCAAAAATGAATTATCCGAATTTCAGATTACCTGAAGAAGATCTCAAGGTCCCGTAAAGACGTTACATCAAAGAGGTGAGTGACTTCGGATTACCTGCACTGAAGGACATGTGAAAATGCTGGCAAAAAATAAAGAAACACAAGCAGCTCAAACAACATCGACTGGATTTTTTTACCTAAGGGTTAGTTACACAGCCCTTTGCAAAAGTAAGTGCTTTATTCCCATCTCTTTACTGGGCCGTTATGAAAAAAATGGCAGAGAAAGTAAACGCATACGTGAGGTGGTACTTCTGTCTTTCTATCGCAACACTGAGTTCAGCGGAAACCGATGAATGCTCTTGTGATTGTAGAAGCTGTTTGGGACCTAGCTTAATGCTGGGATTTCATATATTTATGTGATGGTGAGGGTTCAGTCCTTCTCAGTTTAACCCGCAATATGCAGAATGCAAAGATTAGTTTGTTTAAATAGCAGACTCAACAAAATTATAAATATATGTAAACTCTCTGGTAGGGCACAGCATTAGATCAGTATGGCTTCCCTTGTTTTAGGTCAAATCAATTATCCAAATAATCAATTATTCAAATGAAATGCTGACCGCCCAACTCGTTCAGATAATTGAGGTTCCTCTGTAGTCAGTTTTAGTACTGTGGTGTCAGAGAAGAGGCTTAAGACTGAGAACAAGAAATTATCTATCTCTTGGACATTATACTCTGGGAAGCTACGTTTCTCATCAAATACCTTGAATTCTTTAATCCCAGCCCGAGTTAAAATAAAGTGGTCAAGAATGCATATGGTCCACTGTCTTTATTAATGGAGGTATGGAGTTTAAGAGCAGAGAGGTGATGCTAGAATTGTATAAAACATTGGTTAGGCCACAGCTAGAGTATTGTGTGCAGTTCTGGAATCCACATAATAGGAGGGACTTGGCAGCCCTGGAGAGGGTGCAGAGGAGGTAAAAACAAGGACTGCAGATGCTGGAAACCAGATTCTGGAGTCGAGTGGTGCTGGAAAAGCACAGCAGTTTAGGCAGCATCCGAGGAGCAGAAAAATCCGACATTTCGGGCAAAAGCCCTTCATCAGGAATATAGGTGATTTACTGGGATGTTGCCTGGGCTGGAGAGTTTCAGTTCTGTAAAGAGATGAAGCAGATTGGGGTTATTTTCCTTGGGGTGGAGGAGATTGAGAGGGGACATGTTTGAGATGTATAAAATAATGAGGAGTATAGATTAGGCAATATTTCCCTTGATGGAGGGATCAGTGAGCTGGGGGTTGGAGGTATAAGGGAACGGGGCAGAAGTTTAGAGGGAAGGTGTGGAAAAATGTTTTCACCCAGAGGATGATGAGGTTCTGGAACTCACCGCCCATAAGGGTGGGAGAGGTACAAACCCTGATAACATTTTTTAAATAATTAAATGTGGACTGGAGAGAGAGTTGACGTTTCACGTGCACTATCACAGGACTCCTGGGGAAAAGCCACTGGATTGGAATGTTGGAAGATATGAAACATTGCATTCTGTGAACAAACCCATTGTCAAGAAAAGCATCAGTTTCAGCAACTGGCTTGGGGTAGGAGTCACAAGGCGTTTGCTGGATTCTTCACAAAATCAAGTTTCGCAGATTGACTTCAGCACAGACTTGGCAATTCAAATGAGGGAACACATTACCTTCTCACCTCATAGTTTTAAACACAGGAAAGTCAGTAATTAGGAAAGTTGCTGCTAAATGTAAGACTTGGCAGAGTCAGACAGTGACTTATTAGAAGCTTCTGGCCCTCTGGGACTAGGGGTGAGTTTTGAATTCAGATGAGCCTAAGTAAACAACAGTCCTCACTCTAATAGTGACTGCTAAGGAATACAAATAAAAATTGGTTGAGATGTTCTCTATTTAGTTCCCAGCAGATGCAACAGCCACATCATTTAGCTCTCTCTCTCACTCACTCAAGGGAATAGAGCGCAGAGAATGAAAATTAAAGTTTTCCTTTGGGAATGAAGGTTTAGAATTGATATTTTTGTTCAAGGTAGCTGTTGAGCACAGAAACTCATCCATGACTTTTCCCTTGATTTGCAGCTGTAAATGTGGGTGCAATCATGTTGTGCTGTGTATAAATTGTTTGATAGTGGAGGAAGGCACAAGAGCAGTTCATAAGACACTTAATCTGATAACAATCTAATAGATACAAATAGACAAATAAGTGGAAAAAACCCACAAGAAACGTCATTGGCTATGACCTTATTCATTGGCTACCCAGTGAATGGACAGCCTAAGAAAGGTTTATTGAAAATTGGTGTAAGAAAGTGGAAGAATCCTCATCGTGAAAACTTAAATCAGGGAAAGGGGAGCCATGGTCTTGGAGTGGCATCGTCCAATTCAGACTTCATTTGGAATGATTTATGTTAACCATCTGTCCATCCTCAATCCTACATTGCCTCCTTGCTGCCTTCGCTTGAGCACTCCACAGTCACCTAGTCCACTAACATTGGTTGAATTCAATTAGTCATTTGATAATACAGAAAGTTACTCCTGCTGATAAAAGACACATTTAGTTGAAACTTTTTGTCTTGCACTCCATAAAGCATAAGAGCAGAAGGAGACTATTTAGCCCATTAAGTCCGTTCTGCCATTCAATGAGTTCATGACTTACCTGATAATCCTTCACTCCTTTTACCTTCCTTTTTCCTTTAACACATGACCCATCAGGACAATTTGTATGAAATATCAAAGGGCACACAGCATTCACTGTAAATGGGAGAAGATGCTGGCAAATGGGTTCTGATTGATAGACAGAATGCGCTAGTTAATGATGACTGACGGTTAACAGTTTACATTTTAAACCAGATGCGTTAAATACCCCTAGTGAATGCAATGTCCTTTCTGTCTGCACAGAATGGGGTCAATTCTAAATTGGTTGTCAGCAAAATTCATCTCACACTTAGGATTATTTACCAAATGCTGTCCAATCAGGGAATCAAAGCTGTTTGGCCATGGTCAGTAACTTGCTTATTGTGAATGATGAAAAGTGTATGTTGTTTGATATGAGCTGCCATCTTTGGGAAGTATAACCGATGTACTAGCATCACTCCAGCACTGAAAAAGCTCTTACACAGCACCAGCTCTTACACAGCACCAGATCAAATGTTGTTCACCATTAATAGAATGTTGTCATCAAGCTAAAGTTAAGTACTGTCTATCACACAAGTACTGGAGCTTGGGGGAATAGTTCCTGCTTGCTGTTTCTGAAGAGCAGTGCAACCTGGCTTTAAGTGTGGTGCAGGTTCATGTAAGCAAGAGAAGAAAGAGAATAAGTATAAGTGTATGGAAGATTAGATGTCATGAAACTCCCTCGCCAGCACACTTCAACAGCAAATGGAAAAAATTCAGCCTGATAAATTCTTACTAAAATATATATCCACCCTTTTCTTAGATTTGTTTTAGCGTTGATTCTATTGTTCCTCATAGAGGCTCAGGCTTCAACATAAGAACCAGGAGCAGGAGTAGGCTGTCCGGCCCTTTGAGCCTGCTCCACCATTCAATAAGATCATAGCTGATCTTTTTGTGGCCTCAGCTCCACTTACCCACCCTCTCACCTTAACCCTTAATTCCTTTACTGTTCAAGAAAATTATCTATCTTAGCTTTTAAACCATTCAATGAGGAAGCCTCAACTACTTCACTCGGCAGGGAATTCCACAGCCCTCTGGGTGAAGAAGTTCCTTCTCAATTCAGTCCCAAATCTGCTCCTCCTAATTTTGAGGCCATGCCCTCTTGTCCTAGTTTCACCCACCAGTGGACAAAACCTCCTTGCTTCTATCTTACCTATTCCCTGCGTAATTTTATATGTTTCTAAAATATAACCCCTCATTCTTCCAAATTCCAATGAAGATAATCCCAGTCTCTCCTCATAAGGCAGTCTCCTCAATTCCGGAACCAACCTAGTGAACCTCCTCTGCACCTCTCCAGTGCCAATACATCCTTTCTCAAGTAAGGAGATCACTTCTAGGTTTCTCTTAAACAACATTTGAGGGTAGCATAAAGATCGCTCTCTCTCTACCATCATGTATAGATTTATCTTGGTGTCATCCCCTCATAAGACTGCAGAGCTCCACGCTCTGACATGGACATGTTCCAACCTTCCAACAGAGTCTTGTCACATGATTGCTGATGTCACTGTTACATCATAGCATGCCTCAGCATCTCCTCTACATGTTCAATAAACCCAATGCCTACATGAGAGTTAACCCAAATTTCTGTGTCATTGTATAGTTTTGCACTTTATTCTCGATTATGAATGATTTAAAATGCACATATTGATTTCAGAGTATGGAATTCACAGGATGTCTGCTCCAGCTGATAAGGAACCTCACTACACTTAGAGCTTTCTGAATTATGCACATAATAGGGAAGAAACACACGTTTTGAAGATTTTCTGGTTTCCATAGCAGCTGAAAGCCTGATATGCATCAGCTGATAAAGACTATGCTACAGAAATTTGCACGCAGAAGCTGCTTGAGAATTTTTAGGTGATGTTAAATTCTTTCAGTTCTTTAGAATTAAACCCTGACAATATTTTCAATAATGTACCGGTCTGCAAATGGAATACAGGGGGTCCCCAATTTATGAATGACTGGCTTACAAAAGCTCATACTTACAAATGCAAGCACATACAAGGGGTGTAATTTTAAAGATCCAGTATATGAATGATCCCTGTACTTACATGATTTGGAGATGCCAGTGTTGGACTGGGGTGGACAAAGTTAAAAATCACACAACATCAGGTTATAGTCCAACAGGTTTAATTGGAAGCACTAGCTTTCGGAGCGACGGTCCTTCATCAGGTGATTGTCGCTCCGAAAGCTAGTGTGCTTCCAATTAAACCTGTTGGACTATAACTTGGTGTTGTGTGATTTTTAACCCTGTACTTACAGATGGCTATTTTATATTATCCTGCATTGCCTTCTGACTCACATATAAATCAACTTGGGAACGGACTCCAAAATGGAACCCATTCACTACCCTTGAACCGCCTGTACTGGCAGCTGGCACGCAGACCGGCTCCTGAAGTTCCCAGTTGGTTCCACTCTTGACAACTACAACAAATCAGAATTCAAAATGTAGATTGGGAATCATCTCTCGTTCCTGCTCAGTTAATTAGCAGCTTTTCCTATCAAACACACACATATGCACACGCATACACACACATACATGCACACACACGTGCGCACACACACAGAGACACACACATGCACGCACGCGTGCACACACACAGACACACACACACAGTCACACACACTTACTTTGATAAATGAAGAACTCAGTCCCAGTGAACCCCTATCTACAACTGAGTGATATGTAGAAGCCCAGAGGAAGCATCTTATCCAGGGCATTAGTCTCTTTATTCCAAGGAGTGTTTTTCCTATCCTACTACAAAGCAAACCAGGCAAATAATCAGAGAGAGGAAGTGCTCTATGAATATATTTACATGTGGAAGGGCTCTGCCTCTATCTCATTATCTGGCTTAAACCCAGCATCGTTGGCTAACAGGTCTCTTTTGTAATTAGTGTCTTTTGTTTGTCTAGACAAAAATTAAGTACAACGTATGAAACAGACTTGTCAAAATGATAAATCTTCTCAGCTTCCAAGCTCACTGTTGGCTGATTAATTTACATTTTTATATTGATTTTGAGAATAGAGAGCGAGTTTTTTTTGACACTTTAATTTTTCCATTTCAAATGCCTGTTACTTTCCGAGCACCTTCTGGGCACGGTCTGTCAGAGAGTTTTGTTTCACCCTAGTGCAAATATTGAGAGGAAACAAATCGATGGGTTAATCCATCCAAAGAGTTATACTTTTTTTTAAGAAAACAATCATGGAGAAATCTCATAATTTCATAAATGCAAGGCTTAAACACTGCCTTAAAAAGGACACAATGTCAAAGCTTTTCATCCTGCACTTATCAGGACTGGGATGCAAGAAAGCAAATTTAGAAAGAGAACAACAATTTATGAAGTATGAGAAAAGCTATTGATTGATCGGATCATGCTTGGCAATGAAAATGCAGCAGGAACCATCAACTGTCAATCATAGTTTGCTGATTAAACTCAGACCAGGCAAGTGCATGCTGATTTGATAGCCTGTTGCCATGGGAAACACAGCAGGGATTGGCAGGCTCCATTATCCTTTTCTTGATGATTCATTTGCTGTGAGAATCATGTTTGCACACCAGAAATTACATGTATTCACACACAGGACTTTGTTCTATGTAGGCTAAAGGAATTTGTCCACAGAGTTCACCTTTCTCATGTCAGGTATTGATGGCTGATCTCTCTCCCTCAAGGGCTGGAGTGAACCCGACTGAGGTTTTTAAAAACAAAAATGATTAACAATTCCACGGTCAGAATGATTTAGACTTGATTTCTGTTCCAGATGTTTTTTGTTGAAGCTAATTCCACCAAGGATTCTGGGTAATCCAATTTGGAGGATGGGAAAAAGTTGTGGCTGTAAAAGCTGTTCCTTTTTTGAGGTATTTTAGGTGCTGGAGGTGATTTCCTCGAATCCCAGGAGCTGCAATTAATGTTTTATATGCTGTTGCATTGTTTTGGAACTTTGGGGAGAAAAGATCAAAACAATGGCACTTTTAAAAGGAGGACGACAGACAAAAGGCAGCGACCACATGGTCAGTGCTGGAGAGAGAGAGAAAGAAACCGACGCTGCGAACTCACACAGCAGTGAATCTGCACAGTTACTGCCTTTGCTGTTTGATTTCATGTATCTCTGGACATCAGAGTGCATCCAGGAAAATTAACAAATAGCAAAATTCACAGCTGACCTTGGAGAAACCTGTGTGGGAGAGCTCACAGCACAGCAATAGATAAGTACATAGTTTTTAACATGAAACCTTGCTGTAAGTCTACAGTAGTGAGTGTAGTGGGCTCTTTCTTGATTAAATGTCTTATTGAGATCTGTCTCTTGATTAAAGTTTAAAAATATAAACCATAAATACTAAGTTAGCCTGGAGCACTGTTTTTCAGAGCAAAAGGATAGGGCTATTTTCTTAGTCTGTAGATTGAGAAGTAGCAAAGCTGACCTTTAGTGGAGTGATATGCTCTTCCTGTCCGATGTGGGAGTTTAGGGAGAGTTTCCATGTTACTAATGATTATGTCTGCAGGAAGTGTCTTTGACTGCAAATCCTATCAGAACGCATGGATTGGTTGAGCGGCAGTTAGAGGCAATGAGGAATTTACGAGAGGAAGGGAGTGTGATGCATGGCAGTTTTAGGAAGGGAGAAAGCTGCAGATACAGTCAGGTAGATGGATTAACTCCAGGAAAGGTAGGAGGGGGAGGCAGGTAGACAGGCCTCCTGTGGCTATCCTCATTTCAAATAAATATATTGTTCTGGAAAACGTAGGGGGTAATGGACTCTCAGGGGAATGTAATAGAAACAATCAAGTTTCTGGTATCAAGACTGGCTCTAATGTAATAAGGGGTACATTAGGTTCCAAGTGATCGATTATGTTCGGGGACTCTCTAGTCAGGAGCACGGACAGACATTTCTGCAGCCAGCAGCAAAAAGTCAGAATGGTGTGTTGTCTCCCTGGTGCCAGGATCAAGGATGTCTCAGAAAGCTTGCAGAATGTTCGGGACCAGCAGGAGGTCATTGTACACATTGGTACCAACGACATAGGAAGGGAAAAGGATGAGATTCTGAAGGAAGGTGCTGGTGCAGGGGAGAAAGGTTCACATTTTGGATCATTGGAATATCTTCTTAAACTGGTAAGGTGGGGATTAGGACCCAGGGAGATAGTGAGAAAAGAGATCAATCTGAGACTGGTACAAACGCTAAAGGAAGGATAGAAAGGGCGGCAAGAGAGGACAGGACGTGGTGGTTAGATTAGGGATAGCATTACAGCTGTACTGAGGGAGGATATTCCTGGGAATACATCCAGCGAAGTTATTTGGGTAGAACTAAGAAATAAGAAAGGGATGATCACCTTATTGGGATTGTATTATAGAGCCGCTAATAGCAGGAAATGGAGAAACAAATTTGTAAGGAGATTTCAGTTAACTGTAACAATAATAGGATTGTTATGGTCGGGAATTTTAACTTTCTAAACATAGACTGGGACTGCCATAGTGTTAAGGGGTTTAGATGGAGAGGAATTTGTTAAGTGTGTACAAGAAAAATTTCTGATTCAATATGTACCTACTGGAGAAGGTGCAAAACTTGACCTACTCTTGGGGAATAAGGCAGGGCAGGTGACTGAGGTGTCAGTGGGGGAGCACTTTGGGGCCAGAGACCATAATTCTACTAATTTTAAAATAGTGATGGAAAAGGATAGACCAGATCTAAAAGTTGAAGTTCTAAATTGGAGGAAGGCCAATTTTGCCGGTATTAGGCAAGAACTTTCAAAAGCTGATTGGGGGAGACATTAAAGGGACAGATGGAAAATGGTAAGCCTTCAGGAATGAAATAACGAGAGTCCAGAGACAGTATATTCCTGTCAGGATGAAAGGAAAGGCTGGTAGGTATAAGAAATGCTTGATGACTGGAGAAATTGATCTTTTGAGCTTTTGATTAAGAAATAGAAGGAAGCATATGTCAGGTACAGACAAGAAAGATCGACTGAATCTTTAGAAGAGTATAAAGGCAGTAGGAGTGTTATTAAGAGGGAAATCAGGAGGGCAAAAAGAGGACATGAGATAGCTTTGGCAAATAGGGTTAAACAGAATCCAAAGGGATTTCAAAGATACATTAAGGACAAAAGAATAACTAGGGAGAGAATAGGGCCCCTCAAAGATCAGCAAGACGACTTTGTGTGGAGCCGCATGAGATGGGGAAGATACTAAAGGAGTATTTTGCATCCGTGTTTACTGTGGAAAAGAACATGTAATTGAGGGCAACTAGGGAAATAAATACTGACCTAACCAGTAAGATCCAGCAGCCCACATGGGAACATTGAGAAAATGTAGCAACCGCAGCAACTAATGTGCAAACCACAAAAAGTACCGATGATTAGAAAATCTACTTCTGTAACGTTGATTAAAAGATAAAAGCTAGAGAGAAGAACATTGGTCCCAAGATTCTGAAATGTCTTGGGCTTATGAAAGGATCTACTAAAAGGCCGGTTGTTTTGTTTTTCCTCCTCTAATGTATGCTCACCACCCTTTGGTACTAGTAGTTGCATCATGAATGTCCTCAATGCCTACTACGCAACTCACCAAATTATTCTATTTTTTAACATCCCACAAATAAAAAAAGTCAGTTATAAATCTACTTCTTGATAGATTTTTTTTTAAATCGAGGAAACCATGTGCAATTGTAATTAATATGAATAGTTATAAAGCACCTGAACATTTATTTCACCTGAAGACTCAAAATTGCTTTTGTAAAAAAAGGGAGTAAGGGTCTGAAAGCATTCATGCTGCGGCATGCCTTAAGCACCACTGACTATGATGATGATATATGAGGCATAATGGGAGAACTGTTAAGGATTTCAAAGGAGTAGGACCCTATTGTTTGGGTCTTCTTCATAATCTCTGTAACAATGTCCATTTTATCAGCTTAATTTGGACCTGATTGTTATCACTAATGAAACAAAACCTTATTCAAGATAAGAGGCTCTTTTCTTAAGTGTACCAACTTTATTTTCATTTGCCACACTAGGTCAAACAGGCCCTGCAGATCTCTGTACCCCATCAGACAGTAAAGCTACCTTACATTCGACATGGTGCCATACAAAAGGCTGCTGCATAGGATAAAAATGCATGGCATTATGGGTACTGCATTAGCATGGAAGGAGGATTAGTTAACTAATGGAAGGCAAAGAATGGGGATAAGTGAGTGCTATTCTGGTTGGCAGTCAGTGACTAGTGGTGTGCCTTAGAGATCAGTGTTAGGACCGCAATTGTTTACAATTTATATAGGTGACTTAGAGTCGGGGACCATATGTACTGTGTCAAAGTTTGCAGATGACACTAAGCTGAGTGGCAGAGCAAAGTGGCAGAGCAAGGTGTACAGAGGACTGTGAAACTTTGCAGAGGGAGATAGATAGTTTAAATGAGTAGGCACAGGTCTGGCAGATGGAGTACAATGTTGACAAATGTGAAGTCATCCATTTTGGTAGGAATAACAGTAAAAAGGACTATTGTTTGAATGGTAAAAATATTTCAACATGTTTCTGTGCGGAGACACCTGGATGTGCTTGTGCATGAATCACAGAAAGGTTGGTTCGCCGGTGCAACAGGTAATTAAGAAGGCAAATGGAATGTTGTCCTTCATTGCTAAGTGATTGAGTTTAAAAGCAGGGAGGTTATGTTACAGCTGTACAAGGTGCTGGTGAGGCCACACCTGGAGTACTGTGTGCAGTTTTAGTCTCCTTACTTGAGAAAGGATGTACCGGCACTAGAGGGGGTACAGAGGAGGTTCACTGGGTTGATTCCAGAGTTGAGGGAGTTGGCTTATGAGGAAAGGCTGAGTAGATTGGGATTATATTCTTTGGAATTTAGAAGAATGAGGGGGGATTTTACAAAAATATATAAAATTAAGAAGAGAATACATAAGATAGAAGAAGGGAGGATGTTTTCACTGGCTGGTGAAACTGGAACAAGAGGGGGAGAAGATTTAGGACAGAGTTGAAGAGAAGCTTCTTCACCCACAGGGTTGTGAATCTGTTGAATTCCCTGCCCAGTGAAGTAGTTGGCGGTACCTCAGTGAATGTTTTTCAAGCTAAGATAGATAATTTTTTTGAACAATTAAGGAATTAAGGGTTAAGGTGAGAGGGCAGGTTAGTAGAGCTGCGCCACAAAAAGATCAGCCATGATCTTACTAAATGGCAGAGCAGACTCGAAGGGCCAGATGACCAACTCCTGCTCCTAGTGCTTTTGTTCTTATATATATTGTGTAATAGCGCAGAAAACCCATGCATTACGACAAGCAGTGCTACAAATTGTTCGTAACAACAACTGGCAGAATCATAACGGGATTTCAAGGTTCCTTCTGCAATCTAACTTTGATGAAGTTCCTCATTGACTCATATAAACCACGGCTCTCAGTCCCAGCTGTCTGCAGCTCTGTAAAGGATCACAAAGCAGTCCCTCTGTTTGATGTTAACTGACACTCATAGGAACAGTGGAATGTACTTCCCTTCCCCAACAACACCCCCACCCCCCAGCCCCCACCTCCTTCAACTCCCCAGAAAATAAGCACATCTTCTCACATGTTTTGTAAAATAAATCATTTGAAAAACGGAGCTCAAGGAAGTCTTGTGGTGTCTATAAAAAATCTGCTCATTTGGAAGTGGAGGTTCCCAGCATTAACATCATTTCAAATCAGATGAAGAAACGATAGTGCAGTTCTCAAAAGGTTAATGAGAAATTTTAGTGTCTCCACTTCAACTCAGTGAACTTAGCTAAGTAGTCACTTGTGGTCAGAAGTATAATTGTGCCTTACTCCAATTCGTGATTAAGTTTCAGGGAGGTTGGTCACAGTGGTTCAAGTGCTGATATTTTTAACCAGCTCTATCGGCACACTAAAAAAATTATTACAAGTTTCTCACCACCTCCCCCAAGCTATCATCTCTCATGATCCCATCCCACTCCACCCGACTGCTATTCATCCTTTCCCTCCTTTCTTTGATCTCTCATCATCATCCAGTCATGAGGATAGGGTGGCATAGTGTTCAGCAAGGCTGCCTCACAGTGCTAGAAACCTGAGTTCGATTCCACCCTCAGGTGATTGCCTATGTAGAGGTAGCAGGATACACCCCATGCCTGTGTGTGTTTCTGTCAAGGTGCTCCGGTTTCAGTCCACAGGTGTGCAAGTTAGAGTAGTCTGGCCATGCTAAATAATCTGGGGATGTGCAGGCTGGGTGGTTTAGCCATAGGAAATGTAGGGTTATAGGGTAAAAGCATGGGGCTGGGTGAGGTTCAGTTTGGAGGGTCGGTGATGGGTTGAAAGGCCTGTTTCCACACCATAGGGATTCTATGAATAGATTAGAGATGCATAACCAGCCCTATCAGTCAGAGGATTATCACCGTGAGAGAGCAATCTGGGAGCAGAAGAGTTTAAGTTGCTGTGGTTGGTCTCAACACTGACATTAAACACATATTCCTAAGGCATTTTAACAGAGTGGTACACATTGTGACTGGAGGAATGCTCCACTCCCTGGAAGGTTTTCCCAGATTTTTTCCCCCTTTCCCTATAAGGAACAGTCTGCTCTAAACTGGATACCTCCCAGAGGAATCTACTTGACATTTTAGTACTCAATGATAAAGTTCCAAACCATGACATTACATATCCAAACAACTGGGAATATCACAGACACAAGAGACATCAAATACGTACAAGCAGAAACACACACTGTTTGGCGTATTGGGCTAGTTCAGTGTTGGATCTGGGATTATCTGAACACTGATTGGTTACATGAATGTTTCCTCTTCCTTGTCGGATATGATATTCTTAATTGAAAGGAATTTGAGTTGATTCAGTTTCCAGGTGGCTGAAGTCAACAGTGCAAAATTTCAGACAGTTTTTATTTCAGACAAATTGGTAGTAAACTGAGACACCAACAAGTACTGGTTTACTGAAAATGTCCATGTCTGCATCCTATCCCACATTAAACAAGGTAGCCAGGAAAGACTTAAAGAGAGAGCTAAGATGAATGAGAGGGGGACATGAGAACTCGTTGGTGAATAGGATCAGGGAAAACCCTATAGCTTTCCATAGGTATGCTAGAATGACTAGAGTAAGATTAGGGCCAATCAGGGATAGTAGTGGGAAGTTGTGTGTGGAGTCAGAGGAGATAGGGGAAGTGGTAAATGAATATTTTTCTTCAGTATTCACACTGGAATAAGACAATGTTGGCGAGGAGAATACTGAGAAACAGGCTACTAGATGAGCCGGGATTGAGGTGTTAGAAATTCTGGAAAGTGTGAAAATAGATAAATCCCCTGAGCCAGATGGGATTTATCCTCGGATCCTCTGGGAAGCCAGGGAGGAGATTGCTGAGCCTTTGGCTTGGATCTTTATGCGGTCATTGTCCACAGGAATATTACCAGAAGACTGGAGGATAGCAAATGTTGCTTCCTTTTTCAAGAAGGGAAGAAGAGACAACCCTAGCAATTATAGACTAGAGAGCCTTACTTCAGTTGTGGGTAAAGTGTTGGAAAAAGTTATAAGAGATAGGAGTGATAATCATTGGGAAAGGAATGAGTTGATTAGGGATAGTCAACACGGTTTTGTGAAGGGTAGGTCATGCCTCACAAACCTCATTGAGTTCTTTGAGAAGGTGACCAAACAGGTGGATGAGGGTAAAGCCATTGATGTGGTGTATATGGATTTCAGTAAGGCGTTTGATTAGGTTCCCCATGGTGGGCTCCTGCTCAAAATATGGAGGCATGGAATTGAGTGCGATTTAGCGGTTTGGATCAGAAATTGGCTAGAATGGGTTAGTAAATTTGCGGACGACACTAAGATCGTGGATAGTCCTGAAGGATCTTGTAGGTTACAAAGGGATATAGATAAGCTGCAGACCTTGGCTGAGAGGTGGAAAATAGAGTTTAATTCAGAAAAATGTGAGGTGATTCACTTTGGAAGGAGTAACAGGAATGCAGTTTACTGAGTGAATGGTAAGATTCTTGGTATTGGAGATGAGCAGAGAGATCTCGGCGTCCATGTACATAGATCTCTCAAAGTTGCCATCCAGGGTGATAGGGCTGTTAAGGAGACATACAGTGTGTTAGCTTTTATTAGTAGATGGATCGAGTTTTGGAAACATGAGGTCATGCTGCAGCTGTACAAAACTCTGTTGCGGCTGCACTTGGAGTATTGCGTGATGTTCTGGTCACCACATTATAGGAAGAATATGGAAGTTTTGGAAAGGGTTCAGAGGAGATTTACTAGGATATTGCCTGCTATGGAGGGAAGGTCTGATGAGGAAAGGCGAGGGACTTGAGGCTATTTACGTTAGAGAGAAAAAGGTTGAGAGGTGACTTAATTGAGACATATAAGATAATCAGAAGGTTAGATAGAGTGGACAGTGAGAGCCTTTTTCCTCGGATGATGATGGCTAGCATGAGGAGACATAGCTTTACATTGAGGGGTGGTAGATATAGGTTGGATGTCAGAGGTGGTTCTTTACTTAGCGAGTAGTAAGGGAGTGGAACGCACTGCCTGCAACAGTAGTAGATGTGCCAACTTTAAGGGCATTTAAATGGTCATTGGATAGGCATATGAACAAGAATGGAATAGTGTAGGTTAGATGGACTTCATGGTTTCACAGGGCGGTGCAACATCGAGGGCCGAAGGGCCTGTACTACACTGTAATGTTCTATGTTTTATGTTCCACATCTTGTTTGTTCATTGCCTACATGAAGATCCAAATTTAAATCATCATCTTCATCTCCAAAATTTTCCACACTCACCACTCTCCATTCCAGTAAATTTCTCTGGCTTTTTATACCTTCCCATATCTCTCCTGTTTAAATGAGACACAAATATTGTCAGAAAAATCAGCTCATAGACCAGCACGATGGGAGTTAATTTGTTAATATCCTATGGGCTTATGGTTCTAAATTCACCATCTTTCTCCATAGCACCCCTCCTTTGTCATAACTATTTAACAGTTTCCTTAAGCAGAGCAGAGCTCTTACAAACTGAAATGTCTGCCTTTATTCATTGTTATCCTTGGGTTAGCATAACCCAGGTGAAACCTCTCCAGAAAGGGAAAGCAATTTCTCTTTCTCATTATCTGGCTGGATGCTGAGAATTTTATACATTTTAATAAAATCACATTTCAGTCTTCTAAATTCCAAAGAGCACAGGAGCATTTTACTTAATTTCTTTTCTTAGGAAAACCCTCTCAGCTTGGGAATCAATGTAACAAATCTTCACAGCAATTAAGAGCAGGAGTAGGCAATTCAGCCCTTCAAGCCCATTTTGCTATTTAATATGATCATGGCTGATCTTATCTTGGTCTCAGCACCAATTTCCTGCCTGCCCTCCATAGCCCTTTGTTCCACTGTTGATTGCTTCTGTCTCTAGTCCATTCTTCATTACATCCCTTCAAAAACAAGTAGAAATGGGGACCAAAACTGGACAGGTCCTCAAGGTTCAGGCAGGAACCTAACGGAGGTGACCCTTGTCTCAGCGGGGAGCCGGCAAGGGCACAGTGTCATCTATTTCTGGAAAGACCCACCCCGAGTTATCCCACTTAGGCACTTGACAAGCTGCAGGCTAATCCCCAGGTTCACAGATTTGTCAAAGACAACTTCCCTTCCACTCTGCCTAATGATGGTGTGATTATCTAAGAATCCAGTCACCGATAGTTTCATCATGGATTCCAGCATTGTCTTGACAACTGATATCATCCATACTGACCTGTAACTTTCTGCTTCCTTTCTCACTCCTATCCTGAACAGCAGTGTCACATTTGCTACCTTCCACTCCCAGGGGAACATTGTAGAATGCAGGGAATTTTTAAAGATCACAAGCAATGCTTTTGATATTTCTACATTCACCTTTTTTAGAAATCTAGAATGTAGGCCATCAGGTCCAGGGGATTTGTCAGATTTTAGTTGCATTAATTTCTCCAGGACCTTTTCTTTACTAATATTAATTATTTTAAGTTCCACATTCTCATTAAACCCTTGAGTGCCTGTTAGTGCTGGTATTTCTTTTTTATTTCCACTGTTGTGAAGACAGATATAAAATATTTGTTTAATGTCTCTGCCATTTCCTTATTTCCCTAATAAATATTATGTTAGATTCCTTCGAATTTTGATGCCAGTGTTAGCTTCACAGTCATGGGTTTATTCAGTCTGGTCCTTGACTTGCATGAAGTTGGTCTGGAACAGATACATGCATATACAGTGGAGCATTGATGCCCAGATAGGAAGGAACCAATGGCCATCGATGTGGACTGAGCATCATGCCTCTAGCATCACTTAACATGAAGAGTTTTTGCCCCCTGCATTCATCCTTATCAAATACAACCAATGTGCTTCCCCAACTTTCTTAACTCAACTTGTGATGAACCAACAAATGGAACTGGACTTATCATAAAATTATCGTGGCTGCAAGAGCAGGTCAGAGACTGTAGTAAGTAACAAATCTCCTGACTCCCCAAAGCCTGTCCATCATCTACAAGCACAAGTCATGAGTGTGATGGAATGCCCGCTCTTGCCAAGTTAAGTGCAGCTGGCTTGATAGTGAGAGGATTCAACGTCATTGAATGTCATGGGGAAATAGAGTCATAGAGTGATAGAGGCGCACAGCATGGAAACAGACCCTTCGGTCCAACTCGTCCATGCCGACCAGATATCCCAACCCAATCTAGTCCCACCTCCCAATCCTTCCTATTCATATACCCATCGAAATGCCTTTTAAATGTTGTAATTGTACCAGCCTCCATCACTTCCTTGGCAACTCATTCCATACACGTACCACCCTCTGCGTGAACAAGTTGCCCCTTAGGTCTCTTTTATATCTTTCCCCTCTCACCCTAAACCTATGCCCTCTAGTTCTGGACTCCCCCACTCCAGGGAAAAGACTTTGTCTATTCATCCTATCCATGCCCCTCATAATTTTGTAAACCTCTATAAGGTCACCCCTCAGCCTCCACACT
>NC_057736.1:11510784-11521368 GCF_004010195.1 Chiloscyllium plagiosum | reverse complement strand
CCATTTCTCAGCCCATTGGCCTATCTGGTCAAGATCTTGTTGTAATTTGAGATAACCCTCTTCACTGTCCACTACACCTCCAATTTTGATGTCATCTGCAAACTTACTAACTGTACCTCTTAGGCTCGCATCCAAATCATTCATGTAAATGACAAAACGTAGAGGACCTAGCACCGATCCTTGTGGCACTCCACTGGTCACATGCCTCCAGTCTGAAAAACAACCCTCCACCACCACCCTCTGTCTTCTACCTTTGAGCCAGTTCTGTATCCAAATGGCTAGTTCTCCCTGTATTCCGTGAGATCTAACCTTGCTAATCAGTCTCCCATTGGGAACCTTGTTGAACAGTTTACTGAAGTCCATATAGATCACATCTACTGCTCTGCCCTCATCAATCCTCTGGCTTATCCTTACCACCCTTCTTAAACAGTGACAACACGTTAGCCAACCTCCAGTTTCGGCACCTCACCTGTGACTATCGATGATACAAATATCTCAGCAAGAGGCCCAGCAATCACTTATCTAGCTTCCCACAGAGTTCTCGGGTACACCTGATCAATGGCCATCGATGTGGACTGAGCATCATGCCTCTAGCATCACTTAACATGAAGAGCTTTTGCCCCCTGCATTCATCCTTATCAAATATCCACCTTTATGTGTTCCAAGACATCCAGCACTTCATCCTCTGTAATATGGACATTTTGCAAGATGTCACCATCTATTTCCCTACAGTCTATATCTTCCAGTAAATACTGATGCAAAATACTCATTTAGTATCTCCTCCATTTTCTGTGGCTCCACAAAAAAGGCTGCCTTGCTGGTCTTTGAGGGGCCCTATTCTATCCCTAGTTACGCTTTTGTCCTTAATGTATTTGTAAAAACCCTTTGGATTCTCCTTAATTCTATTTGCCAAAGCATCTCATGTCCCCGTTTTGCCCTCCCGATTTCTCTCTTAAGTATACTCCTACTGCCATTATACTCTTCTAAGGATTCACTCGATCTATCCAGTCTATACCTTTCATATGCTTCCTTTTTCTTAACCAAACCCTTAATTTCTTTAGTCATCCAGCATTCCCTATACCTACCAGCCTTCACCTTTCATCCTGACAGGAGCATACTTTCTCTGGATTCTTGTTATCTCATTTCTGAAGGCTTCCCATTTTCCAGCTGTTTCTTTACCTGAGAACATCTGCCCCCAGTCAGCTTTTGAAAGTTCTTGCCTAATACCGTCAAAATTCGCCTTTCTCCAATTTAGAACTTCAACTTTTAGATCTGATCTATCCTTTTCCATCACTATTTTAAATCTAATAGAATTATGGTCACTGGCCCCAAAGTGCTCCCCCACTGATACCTCAGTCACCTGCCCTGCCTTATTTCCCAAGAGTAGGTCAAGTTTTGCACCTTCTCTAGTAGGTACATCCACATACTGAATCGGAAAATTGTCTTGTACACACTTAACAAATTCCTCTCCATCTAAACCCTTAACACTATGGCAGTCCCAGTCTATGTTTGGAAAGTTAAAATCCCCTACCATTACCACCCTATTATTCTTAGAGATAGCTGAGACTTCCTTACAAGTTTGTTTCTCAATTTCCCTCTGACTATTTTGGTTAGATTGCTTCTTATTGGAGATGATTATTGCCTGGCGTTTGTGTGGCACGAATGTTACTTGCTAATTTTCAGACCAAGCCTGGATATTACCCAGGTCTTTGGGCATTGACTGCTTCAGTATCTGAGGGGTCACAAATTCTGCTGAACATGGTGCAATCACCGGTGAATATCCCCATATCCCCATTTCTGACTTTATGATGAAGGGAAGGTCATTATTGAAGAGGCTGAAGATGGTTGGGCCTAGGACATCCTAGGACTGTGAGCATACCTACCCACCAAGGACTACAGCAGTTCACAAAGGAGCTCACCTCTTTGAGGGTAATTAGGGATGGGCCTAGCTTTCAACATTCATATCCCATGAAGAAATAAAAAAAGCAGGACCTGAAGGCTTAAGATGGATGAGTCAATTAAAAATATGCAAGATGTTAAATATTGTGGACAAATACTCACCATAACTCCCATCAGATAAAACCTTGCTTTAAAGTTTTAGATTAAATTGGACCTGACCACTGGACAAGGTATCCAAGGGGAAAATGTAGTTCTGCTGAAAAGTCTGACGGTCAGCATTGGTGTTCTCCTTGATAATTTTTCAGCTTAACTTTGAGTTCCACTTTCCTGCAATGTGGTTTCCTCTAGCCAGTAAGATCACACCTTATAGCAATGAGCACTATGGAAGAATGGTAAATGTTGACTTCTGGGAGATGGTGACCCTTTGGAATTTTACCTTCTCAGGATGTTGTTTGTTGTTTCTTAATTCAGTTCTTGGAATGTGGAAGCCACTGGGAGACCAGCATTTGCTGCCTAACTCTAATTTCCTGCGAGACAGTGATAGTGAGTCATCATCTTGTACCAAAAAAAACCAAAGAACTGTGGATGCCGGAAATCAGAAACAAAGGCAGAAATTGCTGGAAAAACTCAGTAGGTCTGACAGTATCTGTGGAGCAAAGCAGAGTTAACATTTCAGGTCCAGTGACCCTTATTTCTATTTTTGTCTCACCTTCTTGTACCTTTGCAGTTGCTGAGCAGCTTTGGCTCCCAGTTGAGCAGGGAACACTGGAGGAGATGTTGCTGGACAATATAGATCCAAGCCCAGATTCCAGACAGAGATGACTGCACTGCTCAAAGTTTCAGTGTTCAGTTATGCGAATGTGATAACTGATCTATGCTAACTGTGCTTGATTGATTAAACCTGGAGCCAGAGCTTGAATAAATAGAGGAACTACTGGAAGAAGCTAGAGTTGAGTCCAGATATTTTGTGATTGCAAAGATATTTTAAAACATTTTAAATAAACGAATGCATACTTAGAAACACATTTAAGCTTTGCATTGTTCAAGAAGTTATAAAAATGCAAGATACTTGAAGTCACTTCTGGAGTACACCTGATCTTGGGCTGGGGATGTTCCAGACACTGGGAGAGGGCTCCTATGGGGGGGGGCGTTGGGGAAGTGGGGTAAGTGTCCAATAATGGGAGCTGATGAGGCAGATGCAACAGATCCAACAATGAAATGGAAATCTAGTGGATCCAGTGAGTCTCCTGAGGCTGAGACAAGACAGACTGCACTGAATTTGAAACGATGGATCAATATGAGGCATGGACTTCAATTACCCTGTCTCATCCTGTTCGCGTTCTGCCTCAGAGGGTGGTGGATGTAGGCTCATTGAAAATTTTTAACACGTAAGTAATAGATTCTTGTCGGGCGAGGGAACCAAAGTTTGTCAGGGTTAAATGGGAATGTGGAATTTGGAAGATAAAGAGATCAGCAATGATCTTATTGTATTGGAGAGCAGATACAAAGGACTAATTGGCCTTTGTCTGTTCCCATTTTGTATGCTCAAATGGAGTTAAGTTGATGTCAGTATTCAGATTTTTTACACTTTAAATCTCACATGTGACTCCAAAGTGCCTGTTTTAGGTGTTAATCCTAACACTTGAGCTAGGCACGTGAAAGCTGACTGCCTTCCACAGTTCTGCCTGGGGGCAGGTTGGCTGGCAGGAGTGGTGCCTCTAAACTGGAAACTAAACCTTGGGGACCATTCCCCATTGGGACCGTTCCTGGCACCAACCTTCCTGTCCCACTGCAGGCTCACAGCGAATGGTGGGGAGGAGGGGTGGGGAGGTGCTTTGGGAGACCTACCAATTAATGGCAATTCCTCCTGAAAGATCATTCAGCATCAAATGCCCAGCCTGGCAGAATTCATTGGGAGAATCAACTATCTAAAAGAATGGGTACCATATTTATGGGCCCCTGTTCCACTGGAGACCTTGCAAAATCTCTTTCCATCTCCCACCTTTGCTCTTCTCCCCTGCTGTGTCGGCTTTTGTTAGTCATCCCTCCTTTCCCTGAACAAAAGCCCGGACTTATCTGAAAGTTTGAACTCCATCATGAACTGAAAAATGTGTTGCTGGAAAAGCGCAGCAGGTCAGGCAGCATCCAAGGAGCAGGAGAATCGACGTTTCGGCAAACATCGATTCTCCTGCTCCTTGGATGCTGCCTGACCTGCTGCGCTTTTCCAGCAACACATTTTTCAGCTCTGATCTCCAGCATCTGCAGTCCTCACTTTCTCCTCCATCATGGACTGCCTTCTCTGTAACTGGATGCAGTTGCAGCAATGTCCATTGCTTCCAGTGGCATCACTGAGACAAGAGAGCTACTGATCATTTAATTAATTGGTGGCTCATGGCGATTGGTCCTCCTCCTCGGATGGAGGTGCAAGTCCCACATCAGGACAAGAAAGACCTACGGACATTGAGTGACTGTGGAGTATGCTGACCAAGTGAGATAAAACATGTCTCCATGACAGATACTGAGGGATCTTCAACGCTTGACAGAGAAGGAGAAGCCATGGGTTGTGGAACTGTCAGACATGCCGTCGAGGAGTTGGGCATATGTTGTTCCCTCACCATTTACGAGTTTGCAGCTTCCATATGGCCCACATGCTTTTTCAGGACCGTTGCACGTCCCTGAAATTTATACATCACTGGACTTGACCTCACATTGACCATGACTCTACCCATTCTCATGAATGTGGAGGATTTGCTGGCGATAATTTTTGTCCTTGTTGACTGTCTGGGTGCTGCCCCTCCAACACGGCTACATCTGCATCCAACCCTGGCCACCAGTATAACGTATTGCCGATATCTTCATCTTGGACAACCCTGGATGACCCTGGTGGAGTTCAGCCAGTGTCTGGTGGTGACCTTTGTTCAGGACAATCACTCTTGCTCCCCATAATAATATGCCATCCCCGACTGTGATCTGGTCTCTCTGTGTCCAAAAAGCTTTTAATTCTGGTTATGATGGCCTTTTGGTTCCTGCCATCACCACCACCACTGTTTCAGTTTTGCGAGGAGTGGATATTTCTGTGTCCAAAGTCTAATATTGTCAGCTGTGACCAGAAATCTGTCCAGAAAATGTAAAACTCTTATGGACTGTTCCAGTGGTGGAACCACCGGGGGTGTATCTGCCAGACTGTTCCAGTGGTGGAACCACCGGGGGTGTATCTGCCAGCAGTAGGCAGCTCAGTGCATCCACATGCTCTACTTGCCCTCCTGGACAGTGTTCTAATTGTAATTGTGAGTACTTAGTATTCAAACCCACTGCTGAATTTGGCCTGAAGCTATGGGCAGCACTGCCTTGTCTTCTTTAAGTAGACCTAGCAGGGCTTTGATTTACATTATTATTGCAAATTTACATCCGTTAAGGTATTGATGGAACTTCCTGACTTCAAATATGACCACCAAACCTTCCTTCTCTATCAGTGCAAAACTCTGCTTTTGCCAAAGTCCTGGATGGATACACTATTGAACAACCCTCACTATTGGGCCACCTATAAGCTAATACTACCCTGATGCCATACGCGGAGGCGTTGCACGACAATGCCAGACCTTGCTTGGGATTGTATTGTGTCAGCACCTGAGAGAATGATAGCTGTGTGTTCACTTCCCTGAAAGCTATTGCTTGGCTACACGTCCATTTCCAAGGCTGAACATTTTTTAAGAGTTGACTCAAAGGTGCCAGGATGGAGACCACGTTATGTATTAACTTTCCGTAAATGTTCACCACTCCAAGGAGAAACCTAATCTCCAGACATGGGAGCCGGGGCATCTTTGATCACCCTCACCTGATCTTCCAATGGGTGTAACCTGGTCTTGTCAACTCTGTAGCCCAAGAAAGTCACTTGGAGTGTCTGGAGCACCCATTGTTGCCTTCTACGTTGCCTGGGAGAACTGTCTAAGGACTATGTCCTGGTTCTCCAAATGCTCCTTATTGGTCTTTCCTGTTATTAGCACATCATCTAGATAAATGGCGATCTGAGGGTAGTCCTTATAAAGACCGGGTGACTATTTAATCAGACATCACGTTTGTTTGGTTCTGATTTAGATGTTACTAAGCAATTTACTGTTTCAAACCAGAGGTAGGTGGACTTTCCAGTGAGTGCACTGTCCTGGATACTGCCCTATGAATTCTCTTACTCAATTTAGCTCTGGTAGGACTTTTTCGCTGTCTCAAGTACGCATACCTGTTTGGCCAAGGCTTGGCTTTGTTTTGGGGTTTTGCTGTGGGTTGATCTAGAGTCCCTCTGTTCAGGATATGTAATTGCCTTGACTCAAGTGGTGTTCTCCAAACTCAGTCGGACTGGCGAGGGTGCCCACCATTGGAACACCCTGCAACTCATATACTCCACTTGTCACATTTTCCAATGGTTCAATCAGTTGACTGTTATGAGTGAATTTTTTCAGGAGTGTGCTTTTCTCTCATTGCCACTGAAATAACTCCGCAGACGCCGGTATCCCATCACCAAGGCACCCTTTATTTACATGTGGAGAGACCTTGATACTGATCCAGCTCCCTCAGAGGCAGCTCTCAGGGTGAACAGAACCTCTGACAGGATGAGAGTGGTGCTGGAAAAGCACAGCAGTTCAGGCAGCATCCGAGGAACAAGAAAATCAACATTTCGGGCAAAAGTCCTTCATCTTTCCTGATGAAGGGCTTTTGCCCGAAACGTCATGTTCCTGCTCCTCGGATGCTGCCTGACCTGCTGTGCTTTTCCAGCACCATTCTGATCTAGACTCTGGTTTCCAGCATCTGCAGTCCTTGTTTTTACCTAGACCCTTTGACACTCCTGTTTATTTATTTTTTTCCCCAGGCTGCAGCTGCCTGGGGTAGCTGCCTGAGCAGCTGAGCACAGCTTCAAATTAAAAGAAATAAATGGAAGGAAAACCCAGAAACAAAAATCACAACAAACAATAAAACAAAATTAAAACAAAGTTGAAGGGGGGAAGAGACAAAAAAAGGAAAACTCTCTTCCTCAGTAGGAAACTCAACATCAGTAATGAATACATTGGCTGTGTGGTCCAGGCAGTTCAGAGGTCAGTCCCCCCACCCCCTTCATAACACAAAATGGAAAATCCTTCACACACTGATCCAGCTCCCTCAAAGGCTGCTCCCAGAGCGAGCAGAACCTCTGACACTCCTGTTTATATCAGTCAGCCAGGGTTCCCTAAGTGGACCAGATTAACAGCCCCAATCAGGGAACCTATATTCTATGAGGTCTACCCCTTTATAATCACTGGGGGGGGTCTCATGTGGGACTGCATAGCACCAGCATGTGGGCTGAATGGCCTGTTTTAGTGCTGAAACAGTTGGTGTAGGCCCAAGCTGAAACCACTTGAAACAGACAAATGTCACATTCTCTGACCTGCAATTTAACATTTGCAGTAACAGAGCAAAATATATTCCAAGCTGCCTTTTATGGAATCGCTCTTGCTGCCTATCCATGATAGGGATGGCCCACTGCATTCATTTCAAGCCTTTATACCCCCACAGCTTTTAAAGATATTGATATAATGACATCTTCACTTGAGTAACTGAGCTATTCCTGCTACAATCAGCTAGCTCCTTTGTAGTTCTATAGGTTTTATCACACTAGTGGGAGTTTACCTTGATCCAAGACCCAATCAAGGGAACAGGTTTCTCATTTGAAAGGATACAGTCTTTTATTGAAAGACAAAGGTGACCTTGCGCTAAATTGACACCAAGAAGCAATCAAATGCTCAAGGAGAACCATCATTAAGTCATAAATTACAATTAATAAAGTAGCTGAATTAATCATTCTTAATGAAGTCAGCGCCACAGAGTAATCACGGGGATCAATGCTTCATTCCCCACTTTCTGGTAAAAGCACGAATTCAGCATGGGACAGATGTGCCGATATCTGGTGTGATAGCAGAAATAAAACGAAGTCCGCGATACTGAGAACAAAGCCACATTGCTGGAATTAGAATTTCTAAACATTAATGCATTTGATGCTTTCAAATAATTTGCAATCATTAAAATCCTTGCAAAAAGACGGGACTATTCCCAAAAAGGGCCTTGCAAGGTCAGTAGTTGCATCTAGCCTTTCTGTTGTGAAAATGAACAGGTTCAATTTTAAAAGGATTAATAATTTGAAGTCTGCAGGCTGATTGATTAAAACATAAAACTAAAAATGATGTAGTGCTCTCAGGTATTAGGTCAGTGGTGACTATTGTAACTAAAACTAATTATTCACTCAGACACCTCTCCCCATCCCTTCCACGTTCTCTTCCCCCAATGTTTCTACACGTTAAAGCAGGGAATTACAATAAAACATTACTGAATATTCTTTTCATTTTTAGTACCCGTTATACTTTTCTTGCCCAGCTATTGCTCCTCCTGTTCTCAAGGCACCAGTTCATACCATATTGCTGGTCTCTCCTCACCGACCAATATTTAAACTCAGGTCTCATTGGTGAGTCCACTCAGGGTTCAGGACTCTCTATCTTTTATCCTTTTTACTGTTAAAGTACTTCACAATGACACCAGATTGTGGTGACTGCTGGAGCTTTTCACTGAATTTTACTGAATTATTCACAGTAAAATGCAAATGACAATAGATAGATAAATCATTCATTCAAATACATCATTCATTCTTCATTTATTCATTCAAAGCCAAATGACCATTCAAGGGTGTGGTGGGAAAGCGTTGTTGGAGGACCCTTGATTTTGTAGGGACAGGAGTAGGCAATTCAGCCCCTCGAGTCTGTTCCACCATTCAATGGCTGCTCTGTGGCCTAACTCCATATAACAGCTTTTGGCCTCTAACCCTTAACATCTTTGCCTAACAAAAAAATGACCAATCCCAGATTTAAAATTAACAACTGACATTTGTGGAAGAGAATTCCAAACATCTACTGCCCTTTGTATGTAGAAGTGCAGGTGGTATGATGGCACAGTGGTTAGCACTGCTGCCTCACAGCAGCAGAGACGTGTGTTTGATTCCACACTTGGGTGAGTGTCTGTGTGGAGTTTGCACACTCTCCCCGTGTCTGTGTAGGTTTCCGCCGGGTGCTCCAGTTTCCACTCACAGTCCAAACTTGTGCAGGTTTAGGTAGATTGCTCATGAGAAATGCAGGGTCCAGTTCCAGCTTGTGGAAATAATTTATCATTCCCCTTACAAATTTAATACCATACGTTGATAAGATATAGGAGCAGAATTAGGCCATTCAGCCCATTGAGTCTGCTCTGCCATTCGATCATGGCTAATATCCACCTAACCCCCATTTCCTGCCGTCTCTCCATATCCCTTCAACCCATTACCAATTAAAAGTCTGTCTAACTCCTCCTTACATTTACTCGCTGTCCCAGCATCCACCACAATTTGGGGTAGTGAATTCCACAGAATCACAATCCTTCAGGGTGGCAAGGTGGCTCAGTGGTTAGCACTGCTGCCTCACAGTGCCAGGGACTTGAGTTCAATTCCAGCCTTGGGCGACTGTCTGTGTGAAGTTTGCACATTCTCCTCATGTCTGTGTGGGTTTCTTCCCATGATCCAAAGATGTGCAGGTTAGGTGAATTGGCCATGCTAAATTGCCCATAATGTTCAGGAATGTATCGGCTAGGTGCATTAGTCAGGCGTAAATATAGGGTAGAGGAATAGGTCTGGTTTGGTTACTCTTTGGAGAGTCGATGTGGACTTGTTGGGCTGAATGGCCTGTTTCCATGCTGTAGGGATTCTAATTCTAAGTAGTTTCTCCTCAACTCTGTTTTAAATTTGCTACCCCTATTCTAAGGTCTCTCATCCTAGAATGCCCCAAAAGAGGAAGCATCCACTCCATGTGGATTTTATCCATATCTTTTATCATTTTGAATACCTCAATTTGATCTCCCCTCATTCTTCTAAATTCCAGAGAGTATTGGCCTAAACTGTTCAATCTCTCTCCATACGACAAACCTCTCATCTCTGGGATCAATCCAGTGAACCTCCTCTGAGCTGCCCCTAATGCCACTACAACATTCCTCAAATAAGGGGACCAAAACTGTGCACAATACTCCAGGTGCAGTCTCACCAATACCTTGAATAGTTGGAACAATACTTCCTTACCTTTATATTCTATTCCTTTAGCTATAAAAGCCAACATTCCATTCGCTTTCTTTACTATCTGCTGTACCTGTGTGCTAGTTCTCTGTGATTCATGAACAAGGACACCTAGATCCCTCTGCACCGGAGCACCCCGAAGTCCCTCTCCATTCAGATACTAGTTTACATAGAACATAGAACAGTACAGCACAGAACAGGCCCTTCAGCCCACGATGTTGTGCCGACTACTGATCCTTATGTATGCCCCCTCAAATTTCTGTGACCTTATGCATGTCCAGTAGTCTCTTAAATGTCCCCAATGACCTTGCTTCCACAACTGCTGCTGGCAACGCATTCCATGCTCTCACAACTCTCTATGTAAAGAACCCGCCTCTGACCTCCCCTCTATACTTTCCTCCAACCAGCTTAAAAACTATGACCCCTCGTGTTAGTCATTTCTGCCCTGGGAAATAGTCTCTGGCTATCGACTCTATGTCTCTCATTATCTTGTATACCTCAATTAGGTCCCCTCTCCTCCTCCTTTTCTCCAATGAAAAAAGTCCAAGCTCAGTCAACCTCTCTTCATAAGATAA
>NC_057736.1:11439019-11507862 GCF_004010195.1 Chiloscyllium plagiosum | reverse complement strand
CGTGTTAAGCTACGTCCGCTCCCTGTTCCTTGCCTCGCTATCTCGTGGCACCGGTAGTAAACTAGAGAACACTACTCTGTTCGTCCTGCTCTGCAGCTTCCATCCTAACTCCCTGAAATCACTTTTTATATCCTCGATCCTTTTCCTGGCTATATCATTAGAGCCAATATGTAACACGATTTCTGGCTGTTTGCCCTCCCCTTTTAGAACCTTATACACCCGATCGGAGACGTCCCGGACCCTGGCACCAGGGAGGCAAGATACCTTCCGGGAATCCCGATCCTGACCACAAAATCTCCTGTCGATTCCCCTAACTATCGAGTCCTCTACCACGAGTACTTTTCTATTCTGCCCCCTTCCCTTCTTTGCCACAGTGTCAGGCTCAGTGCCAGAGAACTGACTGCTATGGCTTTCCTCTGGTAGGTCATCCCCCCCAGCAGTGTCCAAAACGGTATATTTATTGCTGAGGGGAATGTCCACAGGGGATCTCTGCACTGTTTGTCTGTCCCCTATCCTCCCCCTAACTGTAACCCATCTATCCTTCTCCTGAGCCTTAGGAGTGACCAACTCCCGGTAACTCCTCTCAATTACCCCCTCTCAGCCTCCCGAATGATCCGTAGTTCATCCAGCTCCAGCTCCAATTCCCTAACACGGTTTTCAAGGAGCTGGAGTTGGGTCCACTTCCCCCACCTTCCCATTTTTTAGACCCAAATGCACGACCTCGCATTTATCCACGTTAAACCCCATTTGCCACATTTTGGCCCACTCTCTTAAACTTTCAATATCCATTTGTAAGATTCTTATTTCCTCATTGCAATTTACTGTATCGCCTGTAAATTCACACCATGCCACTGCAGAGATCACTAACAAATATAAAAGTGCAGAAGCAGGTGAGAGGAGGCTTACCAGACTCATCCCTGGAATGATCTGATTGGCTTATGAGGAAAGGCTAGGCCGGTATCCTCTGGAGTTCAGAAGAGTCAGAGGCGACTGAGTTGAAACATATAAGATCCTGAGGGCACTTGACCAGGTGGATGTGGAAAACATGTTTCCTCTTGTGGGAGTCTCTACAGCTAGGGGTCATAGTTTCAAAATATGGAGTCATCCATTTAAAACAGAGATGAGGAAACTTTTAGTATCTCTCGGAGAGCTGTGAGTCTTTGGAATTCCCTTCCTCAATGGTAGTGGATAAATCTTTAAATATTTTTAGATAGATAGTTTCTTGGTTGCTAAGGGGATGAAAGATTATCGGGGAAATGCAGGAAAGTAGAGTCCAGGTTAAAATTGGATTAGTCATGATCTTATAGAATGGGCTTGAAAGGTGCAGTGGCATTCTTTTGTTCCTTGTTCCAATGTTCACATTAAGCCCAGTGCACAGCTTCTGGACTGGGTCTCTTGTATGCTGGTGAAATTGCAGATATGTTATCATTGCCTTTAAGATTGAATACACCAATGATAGGAAAAGTTGGCTCCCATTTGACACTCAGACATAAATCTAAGTGTTAGGACTCTCCATGGGGATCAATTTGCTATAAGTTCAGGGAACAATTGGTCCCATTTCTGGTTAGACTTTCTAATAGCCTGCTGTAACTCAGTGGAAAAGGAGCACCATCTGAACGATGTCCTGGATAATTTTAACACTTTGTTCTTACAATTATTCTCCAGGAATGGTAGCAAGCGACTCAAGCACAATCAGATTGAGTTAGATGAACTTTAAATTGTTAATTTCCCAACGCCTACAGAGAATGCACAGCACAACGGAAATAAGTCACAAACCAACGAGGGATCCATTGACTCTGAGAATGAAACTGGGTTGAACTCACTTTGAGGGTGTAAGACACCATTTTCATAACGGTCATGCTTTAAAATTCCACAACATGATACAGGCATACCTGATGTTGGAATTCACATGGTTAATTTGACAGCCTGTCACTAACTCAAACAACTCACTTATCCATTAAGCTCATGTTGAACATTTGTATCTTTATTGTGCTACAGATTGCCGTTTGTATTATATGACATTTTAATGGCCCTTTCCAGCTCTTAAGAGTGTCCGGCATAACATATTGATGCAAGTAGCTCATACTTCACATGAAAGAAAACTCTGGTGCACTCACTCAGTTCTTAATTTCTTCTGACACATGTAATTTGCATTCTGGCTTCCACCCGTTGCCTGAAGAACTGCGTCTAGTCAGATTTCAGCTGACAAGCTAAATTTAGGTCTTACAAATGTCAGATTGGAGCCTAAAACTTTCTTTTTTTAAACTTTGTGATTGCATATATCCATTGAAGTGCCTCCAATTTTGGGCAAATGTTTCGGGCAAATTTGGGCTTGAAACTCAATTGCAGTCCCAAAACAGGCACCTCAGGATTCAAACCGAATCCAGAAATTGCTGGAAAAAGACTCAGCAGGTCTGGCAGCACCTGTGGAGAGAAATCAGAGTTAACAATTCAGATCCAGTGAATTTTCTTCCGAGTTTCTCCAATAATTTCTGTTTTTGTTTTGGATTTCCAGTATCTGTCATTCTTTGTTTTTCTGAAACTTTAGTAACAAAGGCTTCAATACAGTGGGCATCATACTCATAGAATCCCTACAGTGTGGAAGCAGGCCATTTAGCCCATCAAGTCCATACAGACCCTCTGAAGACCAGCCCACCCAGACTCACTTCCCTATTTAGCATGGCCACCTCACCTAGTTTGTACATCTCTAGACACAATGGGCAATTTAGCATGGTCTTCTCCACCTAACCTGAACATCTTTGGATGGTGGGAGCACCTGGAGAAAACCCATGCAGACACGGGGAGAATGTGCAAACTCCACACAGACCTTCACCTGAGGCTGGAATCAAATCTGGGTCCCTGGTGCTGTGAGGCAGCAGTGCTAACCACTGAGCGACCATGCCACCCAAGCTCATACTCATTCATCACCATATATTAATATGTTTTGATATATTGGATTGTGATCCTTCATACGCCAAAGCACATGCCAAACATCAGCGAACATACCCACTCGAGCTACGAATCTTTACACAAGCCTTGAATGTGCCAAAAGTATTCAAATGAAGGAGCTACATTTATACAGCCAATAAGGTAATCTTGAAATGAAAATGAGAAACACAGCAGCTAATTTGTGTACAATCAACTTCCTATACGACGTCAATGTGATAACGACCAGATAATCTGGTTTTGTGGTGATGATTGAGTAATGAATATTGAGCAGGATACTTCCATTGACCTTCTGTGAAATAGCTCTATAAAATCTTTCACATCCAGATAGAATGGACAGCACCTTGACCAAAGTCACATCAGAAAATCCCCTCCTTCAGTATAGCTCTTCCAGCACTCTGTTTGAAGGCTTAGCTGGACTTTTGTCCTCAAACCCTGGAGCCAGACTTGAACCGACAATCTTTTGATTCACAGGCAAGAATACCACTAACTGACACACCTGTTCATTAACATACCTCAATGAGGGTCCTGTGCTTGCTGGGGGTTTCTTTCAGGAAGCTAATTGTCTGTCTAATTGTCTGACATAATCTGATAAACCTGTCCAGCAAATCATGGCCAAACAGCAACTTCCAAACGCCATCCTCACTGAAGTATTCTCCCAGAAGACCAGTCCCTGTTCCCCGTGGTATTTGCCACTGAGGTTCTGGATTAGGGATTTTTGACCTCGCTCACTGACACCAATCCTTCCTTGCCTTTGGTCTGGTTACTGATTTTTGGTAGAATGTACACTGTAGAGTGTCCATAGAAGAGGCACTGTCCATAGATACAAAGGAGGTTTATTGTTTGCTAGGACAGCAAACCTTTCATTGACTGGCACCTATGGGACCAGGAGTCAGCTGCTTGATCAAATATTCCTATGTGATGAAATGGGCCTTCAAGAGGGGTTTGTTCTGTCCTGTTTCTCCTGAAGAGGGGTATTGTAAACCATGGAAAGCAGAGAAAATAGCTTATAGTTTTTTTTTAATTAGACACAGGAAGCATGAGTGAGTGGAGGCAGGCTCACACAGAGCCAGGGTTTTAGTTTTGCTTTCAGTTGTTGGAGGTTTTTTTTTGAAGTTGAAGCTGCTAGATACAGCTCTCTCTCTGCTTCTGCAAAAACCTTGTTTTCTTCCTGTCTGCTGCTAGATTCATTCTGTTAGTGTTCCTTTTCCTGGACTGCAGCAAGTGAGGAAAAGCTGTTTTCCTGAATTTGCCTTTGCCAAGGGTATGTTTATGAGATGCTGCTGTATTGGATCAATTGATGAGTAGTAGTGAAATAATATATTGTTTTGTTAAGTATTTGTATGGAGTTGTAGTTTTGCCATTTTTTTGTTGTTTGTATTTTAATTGTGATGTAAGAATAAAGCATATTTTGCTTAAAGCCTAGTAGTTTAACTAATCGAATCACAACTGGAATGCAGAGTCTTACATTTGCTTTTAAATAAATAAAAGTTAGGGTCTGGGCTATCTCCTTCATATGTTTTGAGGAGATTAAGTCTGGACCATAACCCTGGTTGATCAAGACCTCCACATAATCAATATAAAACACACACCAAGTAATAGAGACAAAATGCAGCTGGTATCCACATCACTATTATACTTTATTTATAGCGTTTAAGTAATAATGCAACTTTACCTTCAATCAAACTTACCATGGGCGGCATGGTGGCACAGTGGTTAGCTCTGCTGCCTCATTGCGCCAGAGACCTGGGTTCAATTCCCGCCTCAGGCAACTGTCTGTGTGGAGTTTGCACATTCTCCCTGTGTTTGCGTGGGTTTCCTCCGGGTGCTCTGGTTTCCTCCCACAGTCCAAAAATGTGCAGGTTAGGTGAATTGGCCATGCTAAATTGCCCGTAATGTTAGGTGAAGGGGTAAATGTAGGGGAACGGATCTGGGTGTGTTGCTGTTTGGAGGGTCGGTGTGGACTTGTTGGGCTGAAGGGCCTGTTTCCACACTGTAAGTAAGTAAGTACCAGCAGAGAGCCTTCTCACTCACAATCTCAACTGACTACTTGGACATCACAGAGGTCGTGATAATACAGCAACTTTCTGATATTTCAGGTTTATAACAGTTCATTGAGAGTGCCAGTTCTTAAGGAGCCAGTTTAATCAATATATTTCCGGTAATAAGTAAGTACAGCTATATTTGGTCAGGTGGAATCTGAGGATCTCGAATAGGAACATTTGCACCCTCTGAACCATAGTGTGGGACTCCTAGTCTCAACCCACAGACTATGCGACATCAGTAGAATGGGTAGAGCCAATGTACAATTATAGTCATAGAGATGTACAGAATGGAAACAGACCCTTCGGTCCAACTCATCCATGCTGACCAGATACCCTTACCCAATCTAGTCCCATTTGCCAGTACTTGGCCCATATCCCTCCAAACCCTTCCTATTCATGTACCTATCCAGATGCCTTTTAAATGTTGTAATTGTACCAGCCTTCACCACTTCCTCTGGCGGCTCATTCCATACACGCACCACCCTTTGCATGAATACGTTGTCCCTTAGGACCCTTTTAAATCTTTCCCCTCTCTTCTGGACTTGTCCACCGCGGGGAAAAGACTTTGTCTATTTACCTTATCTGTGCCCCTCATGATTTTATAAATCTCTACAAGTATCATGCATATTAATCCTTAGAGTCATTACCTTACACAACAGCTATTACTTAGAAAGACAAGGGCAGTTGATGTATAGGAACACCACCCTTCAAATCTCCCTTCAAGCCACGAGCCATCCTGATTTGGGAACATACCATTATTCTTTCACTTTCACCAAGTAAAGCACCTGGGACTCTCTCGACTAGCACTGCAGCTGTACCTATATCATGTGGACTATATATATATGGTTCATCACCATCTCAACAAGGGCGTAAGGAATGGGCAATAAATCCTGACCTTACAACAGATGCCTACATCCCAAGTAAAAATGCAGAATTTAGCTTTCAATGCTGTCTGTTGAAGGGCTCATCCATTTTAGTACATTAGGGACAAGAGGATAACCAGAGAGAGAGAGTGCAGTCTATGAGGGTTAAAGTGCCAATCCATCTGTGGAGCCAGAAGATTTAGGTCAGGTTTCTTGACTTCAGCTAAAAATAATTTTTCACTGCTACCCTGTTTTTGGCCAATTTCAAAACGATTTCACTGCAGTCATAGCAGACGGAAGGGAGGTCAGACTAGCTGCGGCCCCCTGTATTTTAATACAGCCAGGAGCAATCATAAGCAGAACCCTTTATATTCATTTTTATCCTCAGAAAGGGGGAGAAAAGATACACACTTCTTCCCCTTTATAATATGAATATTAATGACTTCCTTAATCACTTCTTGACAATAATTATGTTTGTGATAATCCTTCCCAATAGATTTACATTCCTTTGTGGACAATATTAGATCAAAAGGTCACATCTGGATTTTCTCGAGGGTGTCAATATAATGTTGACGAAAAGTAGAAGTTATCAAATATGTGTTATCATATAATCAATCTCAGTTCTGCATTTGCCTATTTGTCAGCACAGTGACAACATCTACTCTTTAATGTAATTCCTTAGCCTCATATAAATAAATTGTCTTTCTTAAGTAGCAATAGCTCCAAACGTTTACAATGTTATCATAAAATTCAAACACAGTGACTGTGACAGGTGTGAAGATCATTGGATACTTTATTAACACCAGTTAAAAATTCTCCCACATTGCAGAAAAGGATTAAATAAAATGCATTAATTCCTGGTCAAAGTATAAAGCACCATAAGCTCTGGGTTCTTATCTTAATATTTCAGAAAATTTAAATGTTGGGTTAAAGGCTAAAAGGCGATTTAACTGAAGTGCGTCTGAAAAATTAAAACCTGCAATTATGAAGTCAGTTTCAGTTTCAGATAACATTTCTGAATCAGAAAGTCATCAGAATTCATTGTGAAATATTCAGGAAAATCTCCACCCAGAAACGAGACATGGCAAGTTTTCTTTTTGAATCACAGTGTTCCTTAAAAAGGTTAGAGAGATCTTGTCTCATTATGAAATACAGCATGAAAATGAGAACAGTTGAAGGCCTTTAAATATCACTTGAACTGAATCTCAATTGGAATAATGTAACCTTTCATTGAATAACTTGGATTGTTTGAGACAGAGGAAAACTGAGAGTAGGAAGCAAAGCAATATTATAACATACCATTAGTAAAAATTTAAATAAATATGCAGATTTCGTGCTGGATATAATAAAATAACCTTTGTATGTTAAAATTAATAAGAAATTATGCATGCTCAAATTTGGGATTGGTATGAAAAACATGCTTGCATACAGAATTTTCTTCGGATATTAAATTTATCAGACACTGCTATCGTGAAACTAAAGACAGATCTACTTCATGAATAAAAACATAGGCAGCAACGTGAGACATTGGGTCAATATTTGATTGTGCACATTATGTAAGGAAGCTCCCATTTCGTACAATGTGTTTAGGCTAATTGCGGGTGCTGCAGGACTTTGCACCTCCTGAGAATGTTAATCTGCTACTCCCTCTAAAGAACAAAGAGTTTCTGTCACAGGGAACAAGAATATTTTGTTCAATGCCTCCTTGAGATTATGAAACAGCAATTGAAGACCTACATGAAAAATATTTCAGTATAACATTTTACACAGTATCTTTGCAGATGAATTTTACTTCTGTTTTCTGTTTGCAACCTGCATGCTTTGAAAAGGAAATCAGACGGGTTTCATTCATTGCAGGAACGGGCAATGTATCCAGAGGAAATTGAATTTGGACATGTCTAAACATATGAACAAAACCCCAGGTGAGCAAAATAAATTCAAAAACCTTTTATAAATATGTTAGGGACAACAGGATAAGAAGGGAGAGAGAAGGACGAATGAGGGACCAAAGTGGTCATCTGAGTATGGAGCTAGGAAATGTGGGTGAGATATTGAATGAGTACTTTGTACCTGTATTCACTGCAAATGATGGTGTATCTTTAGAAATCAGTGAAGGAGACTGTGATAAATTTGAACAAATTAGTATTGAGAGGCAGCGGGTATGAGCAGATTTAGCAGGCTTAAAATTAGATGAATCCCCCAGGCCTGGATAAGATATATCTCAGATTACATAGGGAGGCAAGGGAGGAGATTACAGGGACCCTGGCATTCCCTAATCTTCTCTGGACACAAGAGGGGGACAGAGGGTCTGGAGGACATCTAATGTGGTAGTATTATTCCAACTGGTTGATAGGCCAGTAAGTCCAACATCAGAAGGGGAACGTTTGGAAAATAGTCCGAGGGATAGAATTACCTTCCACCTGGAGAGGCAAGGACTAATCAAGGATCATCAAGATGGTTTTGTGAGATTATATCTCACAAACTAAATTGATTTTTTTACAGGAGGTGTGTAGATGAGGGTAGTGCAGTTGATGTAGTCTATGTGGACCTTGATAAGGCTTTTGACAAGGTGTCACATGATAGGCTGCTTAAAGAGGTGAGAGCCCAGGGGTTGCTGGACAAGTTGGCAAATTGGATCCAAAATTAGCTCAGTGGCAGGACGCAGGTGGTGACGGTTGAAGTTTGCTTGTGTGACTCAAAATCTGTTTAACATTCACATTTCATCAGGTTCAAACATTGCGTTCCTTAAAGTTTGTTGTGTATATTAATGATCTAGACATCAATGTGAGAGGCATAATTAGTAAGTTCACAGATGGCTCGAAAATTGGTGCTTTTGTAAAAGGTGAAGAAGGAAACCTCAGACTATAGGACAATATAGATGAGCTGATGCATTTTGGGAG
Source organism: Chiloscyllium plagiosum (assembly GCF_004010195.1). Lineage (NCBI taxonomy): Eukaryota > Metazoa > Chordata > Chondrichthyes > Orectolobiformes > Hemiscylliidae > Chiloscyllium > Chiloscyllium plagiosum. The sequence goes on along the minus strand of NC_057736.1, from coordinate 11,499,108 downwards.
GATTATCAGGACAAACGGATACACTGTGAACAGGAGGAGCCTGGGAAATACCGATGATCAGAGGAACCGGGGTGAGCATGTCTACAGATCCTTGAAGACAATAGAACAGGTTGACAAGGTTAAGAAGGCATGTGGTCATTATTAGTCAATGCTTTGAATATAAGAACAGAGAAGTGATGATGAAGCTTTATAAGATATTGATCAGGCCACAATTGGAGTACGGCTCACAGTTGCCACATTATGGGAAGGGTGTGATTGGACTGAAGACGACGCAGAGGAGATTCACCAGGATGTTGCCAACTGGCATGATTCAACTATGAAGAGAGACTAGGCAAGCTGGGGTAGCTTTCCTTAGTGTACAGAAGGCTGAAGGGGTTGGGGGAGGGGATCTAATTGAGGTATATTAGATTATAATGGGCATAGACAGGGCAGATAGGAAGAAACTATTTTCTTAATTGGGGAGGTCAACAACTAAGGAGGTAGGTTTAAGGTTAGGAGCAGGAGGTGTGGATGGAATTTAAGGAAGTTTCACCAGGAAGTCAGTGGGTATCTGGAACTGACAGCCTGAAAGGAAGGCATAAGTGGGAACTATCACATGCAAGGAGTGAGTGAAATGAATAGAAAAGGGAAATCCCAAAAATCATTTAAGAAACAATTAGATACCACAATTAATGGAATGGAGGTGAGATACCTGACCAGGTGGGTCAAAGTATGGACTGAACAACTTTCCTCATCTGTAATTTCCTGAGCAAAACCATAGTGGTGAAGTTTGAATTGAAGACTTCAGCATGTACCCACAAAAACACAACATTTCTTTGTGTTTTGATTAGATTTCCTGCAGTGTGGAAACAGGCCCTTTGGCCCAACAAGTCCACACTTACACTCCAAAGAGTAACACACCCAGACCCATCCCCTTACCCCTCACTAACAGTCTGGGAAGTTTAGCATGGCCAATGCACCAGACCTGCACATCTTTGTATTGTGGGAGGAAACCCACACCGACACAGGGAGAAAGTTCAAACTCCAGACAGACAATCACCCAAAGATGGCACTTGAACCTGAGTCCCTGGTGCTGTGAGGCAGCAGTGCTAACCACTGAACCATAGTATTACATGGAGGCAATATCTTATTTTGTTTCAGGCAGATGTGAAAATTCTGTGGCAGCTTTTATCAAAGAATCTGGGCTTACTTAGTCTCCCTTGCAACTGGTCTATCTTTAAGAAAGACTGCTAAAAGCAGATCCAGGTCATTGTGATTACTGAAAAATGTGGTGCTGGAAAAGCATAACAGGTCAGGTAGCATCCAAGGAGCAGGAGAATCGACGTTTCAGGCATAAGCCCTTCTTCTGTTTGTAGGATTTCTTAATGAACAATTTGAGTGTCAGGTATGCTACACAGAACCAGTATACGCACTGCAAAAGTAATTCATGGGCTAAGATGTATTTTGGCTTGTATTGAAGATGTAATGCCTACATTTCACTGTAAGTGTATGAGAGCAGATATGAGAATGGACACATTTATTGTCCATTAATGTCAATGAGGGGAGAAACATTTAATGGTTAAATGTGATTTTTAAACCATGAACAAATAACAGGATGACAGTCTTGTGACAAAATAATTCTTTCTAATCAGTATCAGCACATCAAAGTGTCAGACTGACAGAAACAGTTTGGCAAGCACTTTTCCTTAACTAGGAGGCCTTGTTAATATGTTGACACCAGTGACATTAATAGATACTTGATAATATGATGATGCAGTGGCAGCGCATTAATATCACCAGCCTTCTACTCCAAAGCCCCAGGCTAGTGCTATGGGTTCAAATCCCACCATAGCAGATGGTGAAATTTGGATTCAGTTAAAAAAAAAATGGAATTTTTTAAATATAAAAAGCTAGCCAATTGGTGACTATGAACCAATGTTGATTATCATTTATAAAAGTCTGATTCACTAATGCCCTTTTGAGAGGGAAATCTGTCATCCTTGCCTGGTCCCATGTGACTCTGGACCCACAGCAATGTGGTTCACTCTCAGTTGCCCTCTGAGCAATTAGGGATCAGTAATAAATGCTGGGCCCAGCCAACAATGTCCCCATCTTATGAAAGTGTAAAAGAAATTGCTGTCCCAAACCATCTTGTAAAATATAACTGGTTATTCTTGTTCATTTTAGAATTGTGCCACTCCTTACTAACTCAATAGGCACAATTATCCACCCCCCGATGCCAAGAAATATTTACCTCCTTCTCATCTTAACAATGAAGTGCTGGGTGGCCTTCTTACCAATGGAGACCTTTAAATTATCTACAAATGCCATTTAAGGGTTTCAAAGCACCAAAGTGACTCAATGACCTGTCTTTTCAACATGGGGGAAATGTATCTGCTTTCCGAAAAGAGTGACCTGGCTATCAGGTTATGAGATGCAGAGGCTGTCTGTATTTGCCCCAATCCTGGGTTGATCAGGGTCAGGGTCATGGTCAGGGATAGGGATAGGGAAGGCGTTTGCCGTTGAAAATCAATCCTGCCTCCAACATCTCAACAAAACCCTGACCCTACCGTAGCCCAAACGAACCACAGCTCATACACCACCTCTCCCTGTGACCATGACTGACACCCGCCCCCGCCATGATCCTGTTGGATGAGGCTTTCATTGATGATCCCTAGGACCCAAAAGCTTCCAGCATAAATTTGTCAGCAGCTTCTGGGATGTGGGCATTGCTGGCAAGGCCAACATTTATTGTTCATCCCTAATTACCCAGAGGGCAGTTAAGAGTCTTCCACATTGCTGTGGGTCTGGAGTCACATGTAGGCCAGACCAGGTAAAGATGGCAGTTCCTTTCCCCAAAAGGCATTAATGAGTCAGATGGATTTTTCCCCAATGTTGGTCACCATTGGACTCCTCATTCCAGATTTTTAAAAATTGAATCAAACTCCACTATCTACCATGGTGGGATTACGAACCCAGGTCCTCAGGCTATTACCTGGGTCTCTGGATTAATAGTGCAGGATAATACCATTAAACTATCACCTCCCCTATACCCGAGCATCTCCCTCCAGCCTATCTTCTTGGTTCACCAAGAAGCTCAATGGTCAGCCTCTTAACTACCTGTTGGGAGCTTGATGCAGTGAGCTTTCTCACTGTCAGGAGTCAGTCGCTCGTGAAGGTGCTCAATCCGGCATAGCATACTTGGAGTATTCAATCGCAGCCTAAGTGAGATTTCACAACATTTCAATCCCCTAAAGCAATGCTTTGCCAATGTGTTCCTTATAGTCATCCAAATGAGAAAACTTGTCCAGTAAGATAATCAGTTCAAAATAGAAGCTGACAGATTGCTTTATTTGGTCTAAAGGCTCTGCTCCAAATATGAATAACACACAACTTGGTTCCAATTAATGTGCCACTCGCCTTTATTAGACTACTGAGCACTTCTCACAATTATACTTGTTGTTTGAAAGCCCTGTGAGCTAGGGTCCATCTCACATGGTCAATCTGTTGACAGATCTCCAAGTAAAAACCGAAAGAGCTGCGGATGCTGTAAATCAGAATCAAAAACAGAAATTGCTGGAAAAGCTCAGCAGGTATGGCAGCATCTGAGACGGGTCCAGTGACCCTTCCCCAGAACTGATGTCAACTAGGAAAGTATCAGGAAAATGTCTCACCCCTCCCTTCCCTTCCCCAAAAGTGATAGGGTTCCCCTTGTCCTTACCTACCCCATCTCACCAACATCCACCAACATCCACATCCAGAAAACCATTAGTCGCCATCTCTACCATCTCTAGTGAGATGCCACTACCCACAGGTACACATTTCTTTCCCGTACCTTGTCCGACTTCTAAGGACCACTCGCTCCGGAACACACTGGTCCACTCTTCCTTCACTTCCATCACAGCGCCACGGCATCTTCCCCTGCAATCGCCAAAGGAATAATACTCGCCCATTTACCTCCTCCCTCCTCAGTATCCAAGAGCCCAAACACACCTTCCAGGTGAAGCAGCATTTTAACTGCACTTCACTCAATCTAGTCTACTGCATTCGCTGCTTGCAATGTGGTCTCCTCTACACTGGGGAAATGAAGCATAGACTAGGTGACCACTTTGCAGAACACCTATGTTCTTTTGCAAAAATGACCCTGAGCTTCCACTTGCCTGTCACTTCAACACACCACCCCGTTCCCTGCCCAACATCTCTGTCTCAGGCTTGCTGCAGTGCTCCAGCGAAGCTCAGCGTAAGCTGGAAGAACAACATCTCATTTTCTACTTGGGGACCCTGCAGTCATCTGGACTCAATTTAAAATTCAATTACTTTTGAGCTTGAGCTCTCCTATGTCCTAGCCCCCACCCCCACACACCAGGCCTTGTACTCACATAGTCTGCCATTACACACTACCCATTGTTAGCCACGAACAGTCTCCATTAACAGCTATTGACCCTCCTAGTCAGAATGTTCTCCACTCCTTTGTCAATCCAATTGTTCTATGTCTCTTTGGGCTCTATTCCCAATTACCATTTACTCCTTACCCCCTCCCTACTCTATCTTCTGCATTAAAACTGACATTTTTCGCAGCTACCATTAGTCCTGAGGACGGGTCACCAGGCCCAAAGCGTTACCTATGATTTCTCTTCACAGATGCTGCCAGACCTGCTGAGCTTTCACAGCAACTTCTGTTTTTGTGGATGTTGACAGATCTCCAAACATGTTTTCAGGGTGATGACCCCAACCATTCCAGCAACCAGGGCATCAAATTGTTTTTCAAGGTCTTCTTTATACCTTCTCCTTGCTGTCGTTGGGTTCCATGTAAGATGATGTTTGCTTTTGGCCCACTTGATTGTTTTTTAGTTATATCCCCACCATCCTGTTCAGAGCTATACTCTCCCTGCGCCACAATTTCAATGCAGCGTTAAAATGCAAAAAGGCAGTTGTGTGGGGTGTTATCACTAACAGCCTTGTCCATCTGCAATGCTGGAGTGACTGAGGCATGTTTATGGTCACACAGAATGAGGTCCCTTTCCCTCTCATATCTCCAACACAGTTAAAAATCAATTTGTAGTCTCCTTCTGATCTGATTAAGTCAGAATCTTGGCTGAATTTCACATCCTGCCTTCCTATTCTCAAACCCATAGGACAATTCTTCAGTTAAGGTTCCATTTTTAAATTTTTTTCTATCCTTCTGTTATTAATATAACTATGACAACGTAAACTCTTCTCACTGTATTTTTTTTTGTAAAATTACAAGTAACAATGAATTACTGTTCTACTATTCTATTCATTTCTCCGCCAATGTTCCATTCAACCATTAAACTCTGCACACGTATAAGACTCTGTCACAAACAGTTTACATTTATTCATGTGAGGGAAAAAAAACGCTGGACTAGATTAATTTAGGACATCTGGTCAGCATGGACAAGTTGGACCAAAAGGTGTGTACATCTCCATGACTCTGTAATAATTACATGATTCCAAGTGATTTAACTTGTACAGACATGCTGGGTCAAATGGCCTCCTTCTGTATTGTATATTTCTATGATTCTATGATTAAAATACTAAAATAATGCATTGGCTTACGTAAGGACATGATCCCCGGCCACTCAGCTGCAAATGTAATTATGTCCCTAAGACCAGGCTGCAAGATTTCCCAGTCTCCACATTTCTCAGACCGCCAGTCCCATAGTTTCCAGTTGCAGGAAATGCCTGACCTTGTAGGGAAGCATCCCTTGCGTTGGGATCCATTCCAAATTCCTCCACTTACCCGTTAGAATTCATTGTGTCACTCCAAAACATTTCACAGTGGTTCAACACAGCACTTTCTCTCTACTCCTTTAGCAACTTCAGGAGAACGATAGAGAAATGTTGCATTGGCAATATGTTGCTTACAGAGAGCGGAAACCCTGGGTGAAACATGTCTAAACATGCCTTATCGTGCAGGACATATAATCCGTGCTAGACTGATCATCCTCTTACAATAAAGTCACTTACAATGAATAACCCCTTAGGGCTCTAATTAATTTGTCTTTTTGGGCAACTGAAATTCACACAGCAGACCAGGCAGGTGAACTAAGACAGATACACAAGACACCACCTGCGTCTCCTATTTTACACTAATCTTAGTAAGACAGAAGAATCCTAATAGTTTGTTTTGTGACGACAATTAAGCTTGATTGCACATTAAATTAGAGCTCATAACCTTTTTCGTTCTGTTTAATGATATAACCTGATGTTGAGTGAATCCAAATCAGTCGCATATTCACCTAAGCATTTGTGTTCAAGCTGACTGCAGGAAGAAAATCACATTGACTGGGAATGTAGTATATTCACATTCCCGAATGTTTATACCAGAAGGAACCTGTTATAAGCATTCCTGCAGGATTAGGCAATCACTGAGCCCCACAACTGCCCAGCCTTCACCCATAACTCTTTTGACACAGACTGCCTTTTGTAGACGCTAGTGTGGTGGTAATGTTTTTCTGTCTCTAATTGATAAAGCAGCAGTGTATACCACACATTCCCAAACATACAAGTGGCAACAACATAAGCAATGGCCTCAATCTCAATAAATACACAGATGTTATTCTACTTACACAAGCCACTACTTCATACATTTCTTCAATTTCCCTTTCTCTGCCTTAGAATCTTACAGTTCAGCAAGTCCATCAAGCCTGTAGTGCCAGAAATGTACCTATTACCAACAACAGTCCCACTTTCCCAGTGGTTAGCACTTCTGCTTCACAGCACCAGGGGTCCAGATTTGATTCCACCTTCAGACAGTTTGCTCCTTCTCCCTGTGTCTGCATGGGTTTCCTCTGGGTGCTGCGGTTTCCTCCCACCATCCAATAATGTGCAGGTTAGGTAGATTGGCCATGCTAAATTGCCCATAGTGTTCAGGGATGTGTAGGATTACCCACGGGGAATGCAGGGTTACAGGGATACGGTGGGGGTAGGAGGGGGTCTGGGTGGGGTGCACTGCAGAGGGTCAGTGTAGACTGAATGGGCTGAATGGCCTGCTTCCACACTGTAGGGGTTATATGATTTCTGCATCACGCTCTTAGCTTTGTATGTTATGGCAGCCCAAGTGCTCATCCAAGTATGTTTAAAGCTTGTGAGATTTCTCCCCTCAACTACCCTCGCAGGCAGGACATTCCAGACCCCTGCCACCATTGGGTAAACAAATCTTTCCTCAAAACCACACTAAACCTCCTGCCTTTGACTTTGAACTTATGGCCCTTTGTTATTGACCCTTTAACTAAGGGGAAACAGTTGCTTTCTATTTACCCTGCCCATGCCCCTTATAATCCTATAAGGGTCCCCCCATCAAACTTCTCTGTCCCAAAGAAACCAACCCAAGCTTACTCAGCCTCTCTCCATAGCTGAAATGATCCATTCCAGGTAATATCCTGGAGAATCTCTGCTAAGCCCCTTCAAGTGCAATCACATTTTTCCAAATAGTGCGGTGAAAGCCTTAGGAATGATTAGATTAGATTAGATTCCCTACAGTGTGGAAACAGGCCCTTCAGCCCAGCAAGTCCACACCGACCCTTCGAAGAGTAACCCACCCAGACCCGTTTCCCTCTGACTAATGCACCTAACACTACAGGCAATTTAGCATGGCCAATTCACCTGACCCGCACATCTTTGGACTGGGAGGAAACCCACGCAGACACGGGGAGAATGTGCAAACTCCACACAGACAGTCGCCCAAGGCTGGAATTGAACGCAGGTCCCTGGTGCTGTCAGGCAGCAGTGCTAACCACTGAGCCACCGTGCCACCCCAATTGCTCAGAAACCCCTCTCCGCCATGATTCCCATTCATTGCTTGCATCCCACTCACCATCATTTTTACCCCCTCTTCTTCGTGTCCCCGAATTCAGAAAGACTGTAAATGTTTACAGTCACATTTCACTTCTCTCTCGCATCCACTGCACATGGGAACCAATGCCGATTCATCTTTGCTGTTCCACTTTCTTTCACAATAATCGATACCTCAATCCTGCTCAGATCCCTTTCTGTTGCTCACAACCCCTCTACCACACTACCACGTGCATCTGAATCAAACCTGAGAATCACAGAATCCCTACAGTGCAGATCAAGGCCATTCAGCCCATCGAGTCTGCATCGACCCTTCAAAGAGCATCCCACCTAGACACATTACCTCACCCTATCCCATAGCCCCACATTTACCAGAGCTAATCCACCTCGCCTGGACCCTACAAGGCAATTTAGCATGGCCAGTTCACTGAAACTGCACTCCTTTGGACTGTGGGAGGAAACCGGAGCACCCAGAGGAAACCCACGCAGGAACAGGGAGAACATGCAACCCCCATGCAGAGAGTCACACGAAGCTGGAATCGAACCAGGTCCCTGGTGCTGTGAGGCTGCAGCGCTAACCACTGAGTCGGAAATGCCACCTTTTCCTTGCCTACTTTCATTTCATCTAGATGTGTCGTCATGGCTTGGTTGACAAGTTCTCCACTTCCCTCACTCCCTCTAACTTTTCTCCATCTAATTTAAAGTTCCCTATTCCTCTAATGCACATTTCAGTTGTCTCGAGGAGATTATCAATTGTTGCTTTTATCATTCCCGATACCGTACAAAGCCGCTTACCCATCATTCATCGCATTAACTTCTTCTTGGAGACGGGATTATCTATATCAGTTTTCCACTTCAGCATGATGTCATCCAAAATCCTTCTGCCCCTGTTCTGAACTACACCAAATAGCTCCTGTCCTCTCTCCAACCTACAGTAGTCCTCAGTTAAGCAGCAATTTCATTTTAAAATTCTCATCCTGGTTTTCAAAACCTACCATGGCCTTGCCCGTCTCTGGCCCTAAAACTTCCTTTAGTCCACAATTGTCTGAGATAGCTGCATTTCTCTAACCTCTTGAGCATCCTTTATTTTAATTGCTCCAATATTGATGGCGGGGTTCTCCAGCTCTCAGATTCTCTCCTGATGTTTCTCTGCCTCTCTGCCCTGCTCACTTGCTTTAAGACACTTCTGAAAAACCACCTCTGCTGAACGTTTATCAGAGCATCTCCTTTTGTGTCATAGAGCCCTATTTTGTTTTAAATTCAACCTGTGAATTGCCTTGGCATGTGATATTACCATAAAGGCATAAACTTTATTAAATCCAAGGCAGTAGCTTATAAGAATGTGAAAAATAGTGTTACACCTGTGGGTTGGGAGCAATGTAGGGCTCAGCAAAAGAGGTAAAGACCAAAAAATTGACAAGTAAATGTAGACAATTGTGTGAATGCAAGTACGTGGAAAGGAAAGGATTGGCAAGAGTAAATGTGATCTCATTACAAGAGAATAGCAAAATGGCAGAGAAACTTTTGCTGTTGGAATACACTAAAAAGATTCACAAAATCTCCCAGAAATATTAGCCAACCAAGGGACTTGTGTCTCTGAAGAGCTGACAGAAATTAATATTAGAAAATAAAGACTACTTTAAAAATTATCTTGTTCAATGATTGCTAACTTGCCTGGATCAAATTATTTTCAACCCAAACCATTAATGAAGATGGCAAGAGACAGTGAATGAATTGATGGTTATCTTTCAAAATTCTATATATTCTAAAAAGTTTGCTGCGGACTGGAGGATAGGAAATTTAACGCGCTATTTAAGAAGGAAGGAAGAGCACAAACGAGCAACTATAGACCTGTTAACGTGACATCCATATTGGAGAAAATGTTAGACTGAATAATGATGGATGTACAAGTGAATATTTGGGGAAAATGGCAAAATTGGGAAGAGTCAATGTGGATTTATGAAAGGAAAATCACGTTTGACAAATTTCTTGGATTCTTTTGAGGATGTTGTTTGCAGCACGTGCAAAAGAGAGCTAGCGGAGGTGGTGTGTTTGTATTCTCAGGAGAATTCTGAGAAGGTCCCATGCAGGAGATTAGTAAATGAAACTGGGAATGTGGGTTTATACTAGTCAGAATTGAGGATTAGTTAAAAGGCAGGAAGTGTAGAGTGGAAATTAAATTATTATTGTCAGGATGGCAGGCTGTTACCGATGGAATATCACTAAGATCGGTGCTGGCTCCACATCTGTTCACAATCAAATCAAAATGATTTGGATGTGAGAAACCAATTGTGATATTTCCAAAATGGCTACTGACAGTAGATTGGGTGAGAATGGAAGTTGTGAGCAGAATGCAAGAAGGCTTCAAATTTAGACAGGGTCAATGGACTAGAACATGACAGATGGAGTATAATGAAAACAAGTGTGAAGCTTTTCACCTTGGTTGAAAAAAAAGGAAAGCAGAATATTTCTGAAATAGTGAGAGATTGGAAAATGGAGCATCCAAAGTTGGCTGTGTTCATCCATAACTCAATAAACATAGGTGCGTGCAGCAAACAATGAGAAAGGCAAACAGCATTTTGACATTCATTTCAAGAGGACTTGAAAATGGGAGTAAAGATGTCTTTCTCCGTTTGTATCAAGCCTTAGTGAGACCTCACCTGGAGAATTGTGTATAGATTTGATCTCCTTATCTAAGGAAAGATAAAAACTTTACATCGATGGAGTGCAATGGAGGTTCACCAGAAGAATTCCTGGGAGTCTTTTGAGGAGAGACTAAGGAAACTGGGCCTGTACTCCCGAGAATTTCACAGAATGGGGAGTGATTCCATTGAAATTCTCAAATTTCTTTCAGGGAATGATAGTGCAGATATAGATGGGATGTTTCCCCTGAATGGTGTCTCCACAAACAAGGGGCATAGCGTCAGTCTAAGAATCAGGCTATTTAAGACCAAGATGAGAAGGAATTTCTTCACTCACAAAATGGTGAATCTTCAGAATCTGTGCCTCAAGCAGATGTGGAAGCGCAGTCATTGAGCAGGTTTGACATAAAAATCAAAAGGATTTTGGAAATTAATGACATTGAGGGATATGGAGATAGTATGGAAAAGTGGCATTTAGGGTATGATCAGCCATGATGTAAAATAGTGGGGAAGGGTCAATGGGGCTGAATAGCTACTCTGACCTTATATTTTGAAAGGATGTTATTTGACTGTGCTTTCATTCGGATTCAATGCTAATAAATCCCCTCCCTTTTAGAATAAAAAATAAAACATAAAAGCAAGCTCATAGCAGGCTTTAATAGTTATAGAGTCATAGAGATGTACAGCATGGAAACAGACCCTTCAGTCCAACCCGTCCATGCTGACCAGATATCCCAACCCAATCTAGTCCCACCTGACAGCACCCGGCCCTTATCCCTCCAAACCCTTCCTATTCATATACCCATCCAAATGCCTCTTAAATGTTGCAATTGTACCAGTCTCCACCACTTCCTCTGGCAGCTCATTCCATACACGTACCACCCTCTGCGTGAAAAAGTTGCCCCTTAGGTCTCTTTTATGTCTTTCCCCTCTCACCCTAAACCTATGCCCTCTAGTTCTGGACTCCCCGACCCTAGGGAAAAGACTTTGCCTATTTATCCTATCCATGCCCCTCACAATTTTGTAAACCTCTATAAGGTCACCCCTCAGCCTCCGTCGCTCCAGGGAAAACAGCCCCAGTCTGTTCAGTCTCTCCCTGTAGCTCAAATCCTCCAACCCTGGAAACATCCTTGTAAATCTTTTCTGAACCCTTTCAAGTTTCACAACATCTTTCTGATAGGAAGGAGACCAGAAGTGCATGCAATATTCCAACAGTGGCCTAACCAGTGTCCTGTACAGCCGCAACATGAGCTCCCAAATCCTGTACTTAATACTCTGACCAATAAAGGAAAGCATACCAAATGCCGCCTTCATTATCCTATCTACCTGCGACTCCACTTTCAAGGAGCTTTGAACCTGCACTCCAAGGTCTCTTTGTTCAGCAACACTCCCTAGGACCTTGCCATTAAGTGTATAAGTCCTGCTAAGATTTGCTTTCCCAAAATGCAGCACCTCGCATTTATCTGAGTTAAACACCATCTGCCACTTCTCAGCCCATTGGCCCATCTGGTCCAGATCCTGTTGTAATCTGAGGTAACCCTCTTCGCTGTCCACTATACTTCCAATTTTGGTGTCATCTGCAAACTTACTCGGTATACCTCTTGTGCTCACATCCAAAATATTTATGTAAATGACAAAAAGTAGTCCATCCTTGAGACACTCCACTGGTCACAGGCCTCCAGTCTGAAAAACAACCCTCCACCACCACCCTCTGTCTTCTACCTTTGAGCCAGTTCTGTATCCAAATGGCTAGTTCTCCCTGTATTCCATGAGATCTAACCTTGCTAATCAGTCTCCCAGGGGGAACCTTGTCAAATGCCTTACTGAAGTCTCTCATCAATCTTATTATGACTGTGAGCATTTTATTTTTTAAATATGCAGCTGGTGACTGGCCATTACAGAGTCTGATACATTCAGTGGATGATTTGACCCTCAAAAATCCTGTGTGACTTTTTTTGTGTTCATGGTTTATGGTATCTTTTCATTCTACTGCCCAGTGACTCTAACTTTGGTGGTCATGAAGTGCATTGAAAGGCTGGTCATGGCATTAACCAACTCCAGCCTCCCCACCACTCTTGACCCATTCCAATTTGCCTATTGGACCAACAGATCTACGTCAGATGCCATAACACTTGCCCTTCACTCCTCCCTAGAACATCTTGACACCAATAATAGCTACATAAAAATCCTACTCATTGACTACAGTTCAGCCTTCAATACTATTATTCCCTCGAGACTGATTACTAAACTTAGTGATCTTGGACTAAGCACCACTCTCTGCAACTGGATCCTCAGTTTTCTGACCCATAGGCCACAATCAGTGAAGATTGGGGACAATATTTCATCCTCACTAATACCCACTAATACTGGAGCCCCCCCAGGGGTGTATACTCAGCTCCCTACAGTACTCACTGTAGACCCATGATTGTGTCGCCAAAAACCAGAATAATGTCATTTACAAGTTCACTGATGACACCACCATAGTTGGTCGAATCTCAGATGGTGATGAAACAGACTACAGACGAAAAGTGGAAGACCTGGAAAAATGGTGCACTGAGAACAACCTAGCTCTCAATGCTGGTAAAACCAAAGAACTCATTACTGACTTTCGGCGGGATGTTACTCATGCCCCCCCCCACACATTAATAGTACAGAGGTGGAATGAGTGGAGAGTGTCAAGCTTCTGGGAGTGGTCATCCACAACAAGCTTTCTTGGACTCTTCATGTGGCTGCACTGGTTACAAAGGCCCAACAACATCTCTTCTTCCTCAGGCAACTGAAGAAATTTGGCATGACGGCGAATACCTTTACCAACTTTTATAGGTGCGCCATTGAGAGCATTCTGTCTGGATGTGTCATGACCTGGTATGGCAACTGTACCATTCAAGATCGGAGACGGTTACAGAGAGTGTTGAACTCGGCCCGGACAATCACAAAGGCCAACCTCCCATCTATAGAATCCATCTACCAGGACCGATGTCAAGGAAAGGCCGCCAGCATTCTCAAAGATCCATCCCACCCTGGCAATGTTTTTCTACAACCTCTACCATCAGGGAGAAGGTACAGAAGCCTGAACACATGCACCAGCCGGTTTCGAAACAGTTTCTATCCTACTGTTGTTAAAATACAGAATGGACTCACAAACTCTTAACATTCGCCTGTACCTGTGTTTTTGTTTTTGCTGCCGTTTACCTATTGTTTACTTATCTATGCAACTTAACTCTGTGATCTGTCTGTATTGCTCACAGGACAAACCTCGGTACATATGACAATAAATTCAATTCAATTCTATAGAGTCATAGAGATGTACAGCACAGGAACAGACCCTTCAATCCAACTCATTGGTGCTGACCGGATATCCCACCCCAATCTAGTCCCACCTGCCAGCAGCTGGCCCTTATCCTTCCAAATCCTTTCTGTTCATATACCCATCCAGATGCCTTTTAAATGTTGCAGTTGTCCAGCCTCCACCACTTCCTCTGGCAGCTCATTCCGTACACACATCAATCTCTGCATGAAACAGTTGTCCTTTAGGTCTGTTTTATATCTTTCACCTCTCACCCTGAACCTATGCCCTCTAGTTCTGGACTCCCTGACCCCAGGGAAAAGACTTTGTCTCTTTACCCTATCCATACCCCTCATGGTTTTATAAACCTCTATAAAGTCACCCCTCAGCCTCCAACATTTCAGGGAAAACAGCCCTAGTCTATTCAACCTCTCCCCATAGCTCAAAACCTCCAACCCTGGCAACATACTTGTAATTCTTTTCTGAACCCTTTCAAGCTTCACAACATCCTTCTGCTAGGAAGGAGACCAGAATTGCATGCAATATTCAACTGAAGTCCATATAGATCACGTCTACCGCTCTGCCCTCATCAATCCTCTTTGTTACTTATTCAAAAAACTCAATCAAGTTTGCGAGACATGATTTCCAATGCACAACGCCATGTTGACTATCCTTAATCAGTCCTTGCCTTTCCAAATACATGTACATCCTGTCCCTCAGGACTCCCTCCAACAAATTGCCCACCACTGACATTAGGTTCACTGGTCTATAGTATCCTGTCTTTTCCTTACCACTTTTCTTAAATAGTAGCACCACAATAGCCAACCTCCAGTTTTCCGGCACCTCACCTGTGACTATCAATGATACAAATATCTCAGCAAGAGGCCCAACAATCACTTCTCTAGCTTCCCAAGAGTTCGAGGGTACACCTGATCAGGTCCTGGGGATTTATCTACCTTTATGCGTTTCAAGACATCCAGCACCTCCTCCCCTGTAATATGGACATTTTTCAAGATATCACCATCTATTTCCCCACATTTTATATCTTCCATGTCCTTCTCCGCAGTAAATTGATGCAAAATACTTGTTTAGTATCTGCCCCATCTCCTATGGCTCCACACATAGGCTGCCTTGCTGTTCTTTGAGGTCCCTATTCTCTCCCTAGTTACCCTTTTGTCCTTAATGTATTTGTAAAAACCCTTTGGATTCTCCTTAACCCTATTTGCCAAACTATCTCATGTCGTCTTTTTGCCCTCCTGATTTCCCTCTTAAATATACTCCTACTGCCTTTATACTCTTCTAAGGATTTACTCGATCTATCCTGTCTATATATGACATAGGCTTCCTTCTTCTTCTTAACTAAACCTTCAATTTCTTTAGTCATCCAACATTTCCGATACCTACCAGCCTTTCCTTTCACCCTAACAGGAATATACTTTCTCTGGACTCTCGTTATCTCATTTCTGAAGGCTTCCCATTTTCCAGTCGTCCCTTTATCTGTGAACATCTGCCCCAATTAGCTTTTGAAAGTTCTTGCCTGATACCATCAAAATTAGTCATCCTCCAATTTTGAACTTCAACTATCTTTTTCCATCACTATTTTAAAACGAATAGAATTATGGTCACTGGCCCCAAAGTGCTCCCCCACTGACACCTCAGTCATTTGCCCTGCTTTATTTCCCAAGAGTAGGTCAGGTTTTGCACCTTCTCTTGTAGGTACATCCACATACTGAATCAGAAAACTTTATTGTACACACTTAACAAATTCCTCTCCATCTAAACCCTTAACACTATGGCAGTCCCAGTCTATGTTTGGAAAGTTAAAATCCCCGACCACCCTATTACTCTTACAGATAACTGAGATCTCCTTACAAATTTGTTTCTCAATTTCCCACTGACTATTATTTGGTGATCTATAATACAATCCTAACAAGGCGATCGTCCCTTTCTTATTTCTCAGTTCCACCTAAGTAACTTCCCTGGATGTATTTCTAGGAATATCCTCCCTAAGTATATCTGTAATGCTATCCCTTATCCAAAAACGCCACTCTCTCTCCTCTCTTGCCTCCCTTTCTATCCTTCCTGTAGCATTTGTATCCTGGAACATTAAGCTGCGGGTTCTGTCCATCCCTGAGCCATGTTTCTGTAATTGCTATGATATCCCAGTCCCATGTTCCTAACCATGCCCTGAGTTCATCTGCCTTCCCTGTTAGGCCCCTTGTATTGAAATAAATGCAGTTTAATTTATCAGTCCTCCCTTGTTCTCTGCTTTGTCCTTACCTGCCCTGACAGTTTGACTCACTTCTTTTCTCAGCTGTACCAGTCTCAGATTCATCTCTTTCCTCACTACCTTCTGGGGTCCCAACATCCTCTCCCTCCACCACCTCCCTCAACCCACCTTACTAGTTTAAATCCTCTCGAGCAGCTCTAGCAAATCTCCCTGCCAATATATTAGTCCCCATCTAATTCTAGTGCAATCCGTCCTTCTTGTACAGGTCACTTCTACCCCAGAAGAGATTCCAATGATCCAAAAATGTGAATCCTTCTCCCACACACTGGCTCCTCAGCCATTCATCTGCTCTATCCTCCTATTCCTACCCTCACTATCTTGTAGCACCGGGAGTAATCCAGATATTACTACTCTCGAGGACCTCCTATTTAAATTCCTGCCTTTCTTTATTCTCCATTCAGAATATCATCCTTTTCCCTTCCTATGTCGTTAGCTCCAATGTGTGCAATGACCTCCTGTTGGCCCCTCTCCCCCTTGAGAACATTCTGCACCCTCTCTGAGACATCCTTGATCCTGGCACCAGGGAGACAACACACCATTCTGATTTTTCGCTGTTGGCCACAGAAACGTCTGTCTGTGCCTTTGACTCGAGTATTTTTCCCTTTCGTGAACAGTTTCAATCTAATGTGACAGTCCCATTAAATGTTCTCTCTTTTAACCTACATTCACTCCTCCTGAAGTTCAGTGATTGGTCAAATCTTGCCTCTGATCAAACCTATTTCAAGTGTGGTTTCCTTTGCGAATAAATTGTTTTCTTCCATGTTCATACCTTCTGAGGAGTCAGGTAAATGCTGAGCCACCAAAGCATCCCTGATTCTGATACTTCCTCTTATTCCTATGGGAATGCACATGTCTGCAGGGTGTTAAAAGTGTTAAGCTAGTGACCCTAGTAAAGTAAGTATTCAAATCTTGTTTCTTCACCTTATTATGCAGTGATATAGTTCATGTATTTCACATAATCATTGCAGCAAATACAAAATGGAAATACAAATCTAACAAAGGCAAAAAATTTAATGCTAGGAATCTGAAACAAGCCCAGAGAATGCTAGAGAAGTGCAACAGGTCTGGCAGCATCAGTGGAGAGGGAAGACAGTGTTAACATTTTGGAACAAATCCAAGACCATCAGCTTGAATTGCAAAACCTGGACAATTTTAAGCTTTGTGCTCAGATTCATGCCAAGTTTCCCTTCAGAGGAGAGAGATCGAAATGAATTAGTCAAACAGAAATAAAAGATGATTGGAACTTGCCACCTGGCTTTTATGATCAAAATGGAAACATGGCTTCTATTGAAGCAAAGACAAGGTCAAGGTTGTGATTTGCAACCGTTAACATTGTGAAGTAAGGTGTGCGGCTCATAATTACATAAATACAATTTATTTTAGAGTTCCTATTTTGAGCAGGTGATGTGTGGATTCTGTTCTGTGGGTTTGAGGAGTCTTAATGATTAGTTTGGCAGTATTTTTGGAGCCATGTTTTTTTAAACCAGCATGAATGAGAGAAAGAGCCCAGGAGTGATAATGGGAAATTGTTTGCATTGTAAGAGTTTTATAATTGGACAGAGTAAACATGGAAAGGGATTAGCTTGCTTTTCATTTAGAAGGATCAGCAGATGATTTTTTTTTAACTAAAGGGAAAATTCATAGCTTGGAATGCTCTTGGTTCTATTTCTCCTGGTTAAAATTTGATGTAAGAAATGACTTGATCTTAGGGAAGGAGTTCATTCAGAACTGTTAGACAATGGGTTACCTCAATGAATCAAAGAATCAATACAGGGCAAAAAGAGGCCATTTTGGTGTATTGACTCTGCATTGACCCTCCAAAGAGCATCCTTCCCAGACCCACAAACCCATCCCTGTAACCGCACATGGGTTTTTACTATGGCTAACCTAATCCTACACATGCCTGCACACAACAGAGCAATTTTTAACACGGTCAATACACCTAACCTGTACATCCTTTGGACTGTGGAAAGAAACTGGAGCACCAAAACCCACACAGACATGTGGAGAACATGCAAACTCTACAGACAATCACCTGAGGGTGGAAGCGAACCTGGGTCCCTGGCACTGTGAGGAAGCAGTGCTAACCACTGTGTCACCGTGCTGCCCCCAGGGGCTTTTAGTTAGGGTAAGGATTTTTAGGTTGAAAGTTCCAGAACAGAAGTGTTTGGTTACAACCCTGAAAGGATCATTTGAAGCTAAGAAAGATTAGGCTCAATCACATAACTAATCAAGAAAAAGGCTATCAAATGCTCAACAGTAACAATTGGAAGAATGGACTAAATTGAACCTATAGATATGATAGGATAACAAACTCTGGTATTTGAGACCATAAAGAGATGGTGTTGAGATACTTGGGATTGTATCTAACTGTGTGTTTTGACATTTTTCCAACTGTGTTGTATGTAAATAGTTTGGTTTATTTTATTTTATCTTAATTTCTTATGCACAATGGTCTTCTATCTTATCGTTAAAACCAAATCTGCAGCTGATGATTCAGTGATAGACATTAAAGAAACCAAAGATTGAAGGAAGAAAAGGGGTTTCTCCTCATTATGTCCTGCTAATATTTCCCCATTAACCCAATGACACCAAAAATATACTGTTAAATTATCTAATTGCTATTGGTGAGGTAAAGATGTAACATTGTATTTCTGTATTAAACTACATAGTGCTTTTAGCTGTCGAACCATGCCAAACTGGAGGTCACAAATTTCCTTGTAGTTTTAGTCAAGTCAAAGGATTTTTTAATACAATATATCAAGGTTTTGCAATGACTAACATCTGAAATGTTATTAATTGCAACCAAGCAAAATAATGAGATTACTAGAAGAAAATCCATTGCTTTTAGGTAACATGATGGGTTAGGCACCAGCATTACACAGTGTTTCTGTTGATTACTGTTGTTCCTTCTCTGATCCAGGATTACCTGGGTTTTAATGGAATCATCTGATCAAAGAGTATATTACATGTGTTGTAATCCTTCAGTGACATATATAAAACTGAGTACCTTACATCATTTTTCCCTTTTTGTTTTCTCCGTAATCTTGACTGTTGCTTTAATTGGGGAATTGCAGACATTTTGAACAAAGATATAAGCTTTCTATCGTGAGCTGGCGAGGCCTTCTTACTGCATTCTTGTCGCAGTTCTAAGGTTATGCCTTTTCTCTTCATTGTTGGGTTCTGTTAATTTTGTACCAATTGTTTTTAATTATATGCAGTCATCTAGTTTTCACTTGAGCAGATATAAAGGACCACTTACTGAAACTGGGCCAGTTATTGAGTTAGGAAATATATTCATAAATAAATAGTAGAAATATAAAAAAAGGGGGAAAAGCTCTCAGATGTGACTCAGTCTTACCTTTAACATAAGGAGGTAATGTTTCAAGTTAATAGCCCTTCATCAGAATATTGGACATGAAACATTAACTCTGTTTTGTCTCCACAGATGCTGCCGGACCTGCTGAGTTTCTCCAGCTATTTCTGTTTTTGTTTCAGATTTCTAATATCTGCAGTTCTTTGTTTTACACTGACTTAAGATCCCGAGTTCAAGTCACACTAGGCACAAAAATGGCGTGTGGTGGTGTGTGCACCACTTGAGTCTAGCACTGATTCATTGGCAATATTTGGAAGAAGAGTTGTGGGGGATTTTGCTCTGGTGTCCAGGATAATATTCCCTCAATCAACATCACAAAGACAGATTAACTGGTCAATGGCATATTGCTGTTTGTGAAGGATTGTTGTACGCAAATTGGCTGCCATGTTGTTTGCATTAGACTGGGGACTACCCTTGAAGTAGTCCGTAAAGTACTTTGCAGTCGAGAGTGTGGTGCTGGAAAAGCACAGCAGGTCAGGCAGCATCTGAGGAGCAGGAGAGTAAATGTTTCGGGCAAGAGCCCTTCAACAGGAATGAGGCTTGTGAGCCAAGGGGATAGTTGACCTGCTGTGCTTTTCCAGCACCACTCTCTTGACTCTGATCTCCATGTATCTGCAGTCCTCACTTTCTCCAAGTACTTTGCAGTATCTGGTGAGCATGACAAACATGTATAAATGCAATTATTATGTAAATGTTAGACTGAGGGATGATTGGCTGTGTGGTAGTATGTTCCACCAACAAGCTATCTGGATTAATGCAAGGTAAAACACTTCAGTTGTCTATATCTCTGTATAGTTCACACAGTTAATCACTCTTTGTCAGTGTAAACGTGACACCAAAACTGAACCCAATCCTGTTGTTTTCCGGGAGAGCTACATGCATGTGCTTTTTATTGGAAATCACTGGACAGTGATCAGAAACAGATGTCACAGCTGAGTTTTCTCTCTTAAGACCACAGCTACTGAGATCTAAACAAATTATTTTTAACCAACTTGCTATGATATACTTCCACGGTTATCAACCCTTGAGGTGGGGCTTGAAATTGGTTTTAAATCAAGGTGCTCAGATATAGGACGGTACACCTCCACAGCACAATGAGACTTGAACCCAGTACTTTGAACCCTGAGGTAGGGAAAGGAAGCATTATGTCAGTAGGACCTCACCTGCTCAGGCCTACTGCGTGACCTGACAGCTGTCCCATTTGAGATCTATCAAAAAATATGGTCTACGATTTAAACTGGGGACATTCTGGAATATAAACAGAAGATTCTAGCATCCATGGAGTGAAGGAAGGTAAAGTTAATGTATTAGGTTCTCACCTTTTTGAAAACATAAAGATCATCCTCTGTCCATAGATTCATTCTGACTCACCGAGTGTTTCAGGGATTCACTGTTTGTAGTACAGCTTTCTGAAACTTGCCTTATCTGGAACATTGTGTTTCCACAAGCAGTATGTGTCTACTCACTGAGCCACTGAGGGAACTTTGCTTGTATTCAGCATCTTACAAGTCAGGATGCTGGATTAAACACAAAGGTTTTCAAAATGGCTGATGTCCCGATTATTGGAAGTTGAAATTTTCTTTGACTTTTGCGTTTGGGTTAATAACATCTGCATGGCACTATCTTTATAAACTTACTCCAGAAAGAAACTGAAGAAGCTTTGAACTGAGTCTACTACTCTGTCTTGTTTGTGGCTACCAATAAGTGACCAATCAGCACTGTGTTCAGTGCATCAGTGCCCAATGATCCATTTGCCCCAATGTTCTCACTCCCAACCAGCTGGCAAAGGCATTTGAGTCCCACTGACCAGCTGTAAGTCAGACAATAGCATAGAAACATTCTCCACTCACCGACCCCATCTTGTTACACAGGTAGTCTTCTCCTGCAAATCTGCCCATCGTCTACAAGCACAAATCAGAAGTGTGATGGAATACTCTCTACTTGCTTGATGGTGCAGCTCCAATAACAGTCAAAAAGCTTGACACCACCTTGCTTGATTGGCCCGACATCCACAAGCATCCATTCCCTCCACCGCTGACACTCAGTAGCAGCAGTGTGCACTACCTACAACATACACTGCAGAAGATCCTTACGCAGCATGTTCCAAACCCATGACCATTGCCATCCAGAAGGACAGGAGCAGCATACTCATGGAAACGCTACCATGTGGAAGCTCCCTTAAAGCCACTCCTGACTTGGAAATGTGTTGCCGATCCTTCACTGTCACTGGGTCCCTCCCTAATGGCAGCACATGGACTGCAGCAGATCAAGAAGGCAGCCCACCACCACGTTCTCAAGGGCAAATGGGGATTGGCAATAAATGTTGGCCCAGCCAGCGATGCCCACAGCCCATGAGTGAATAGTAAACTTCTGAAACGTTGGATTTTTTTGTCTCTACTCATCCAGTTCAATCTATTAATCATTCCTACTTCTTCACATCTACAACAATGAGGTGAATAGCCTCATCCTGTACCACAAGGATTCCCTTACTATATAACAATTTAGAAACATTGACATGTAGGAAAATAGGAACAAAGCTAGGCCATTTGGCCCATCCTATACTGTAATTACCCTCTCACCTGATGACAACAACTTGCATTCATGTAGTATCCCTTCAACAAATCAAGCATCCCAAAATGCTTGAAGAACACGCAAAGAATTGCAGATGCTGGAAATATTAAACAAAATCAGAGAGTGCTGGAGAAACTCAGCAGGACCCTACTTTGAACCACTGGACTCGAGAGATTAATTCTGTTTTCTCTCCACGCATGCTGCCAGCTGTCTCTCTCCAGAACTCTTTGTCTTTATCCTGAAACGTTTCACAGTATAGTTAACAAACAACAGGTTGACTGGCAGTGGTGGGTGACCCTCTGCTGATTTTGTCGGCAAATATTAACACACTAACCATGCTCCCCAAAGTGCCAACTGTTAGCACAAAATGCCAATGCTTGTCATGTGTGAACAATATATCATTCCCTCAGCACTTACTGGAATGTCTACTTTGATTCTCAAATCAAACTTCAGATTCAGAATTTGAACTCACAACCTTCTGACTCAGAGTTGAGATTGTCACTAACTGAGCTAAGTTGACATGAAATGATGCTGTTATGCCACGCACTGGTGGCTATTACATTTGTGCTTGCAGCAATTGGTTTCCTTCTGGACTTTTACGTGTCCCTTCAGCTACTGCTCAAGCTGATTAGACGTGAGATGTGTGGCATGAATGATAGAAATAGCTCTGGAGGTGGGGGAGCGGGGAGAGAAAGCACATTGTAGATTTGTGACTGCTGTCATTGTTGCTGGGGGGCACACCTAGGTCACACTGTCATCTTGTGGCTGATGTTTTCACAGATTGCTCAATTTTTTAATCCCCTTTGAATCAACACCACGGCTTCTTCTGAGTGGTTGCTGACGGAATCATTTATATTTAAAACAAATTTCTAACTGAAGCAGAGAACTGAATAAATGACCTGAAAAAAAAGCCAGCTGCTTAAGAGCTGCCACCTACACTGACATTTGCAATCTGGAATTTTCCATAAATTGGATAGCGTGTCACCTTTTTAAAGGAAACGTAGATGAATTTATTAGTGACAATTCCCTGGGAGCATGTTAAAAATAAGATCTAATTATCCAAGGTTCTTGGAATGCACCCTTAAAGCATAAATGTTTTATATGAAGCTTAGGCAGGACTGACAGAGTGGATTTGTATTAATGGAAAGGTTTATCTGCCTTCGTTACGTTAAAGGTCAGCTCTGCAACTTTGTAAGCTTCAAATTAGAATATCAACTCTATTGCTGTAACAAACAGCACTGGGTTTAAAGCACAGATTGGAGACTGTCTTTCAAGCACTTCATAAGATTCGTGAAAAGAATTGCTCATAATTATATCACTGTGCCTCCCATCACGTCATTTATGCAGTGGGGACTTGCATTGCAGGAATATTATTGCAACAGACATTGTGTTACAGAGTTTCTGAAGCATTGGGGAATTTCTAGTGCAGACATTTCACCACAGTTAACCTGTCAGGCATCGAAAACTCAGATAAAATGCATTATGCCGCACAGGGAAGGACTACTGTCCCATCAAAAAGCTGGTCAGATGGGATAGTAAATGAGAAAAAAGTGGGGAGCACAGCAGGGATATAACTCATTCAGTTAAAGAGCTGCATTTCCAATTCCATTAACTGTCATATCCCTGCATTTTCATTTTTTGGGGGGTATGGGATGAATCATGTGGTTTTTGGCTCAAAGAGAGTTGCGTTGAATAATGTTGGAGGGATGTTTGCCACGAGGTTCAGCAACATTTCTCACAAACGTGCCTCATTAACTACCTAAGGCAATTCTCACATCAAATTCGAGCTCCATCTCACCACACACCATCCCCAGAACAACTCACCGCTCAGCGGATATCCACTGCATGCCTTACACCCATGCCATTTTGGGAGGCTACAGTGCACCCAGACAAACATTGAAAATTGGACAGTGCCCCTGATTGGTAATGAAATGGAACAGCAGCCACAAAGTCAGACTGCTCTTGGTGCATAGCTGACATGGCAAACTCTTCCTCCTCACATGCACAGTCATGTTTCCTCTCTGTCTCTCTCTCTCTCTGTCTCTCTCTCTCTCTGTCTCTCTCTCTCTCTGTCTCTCTCTCACACTCTCTCCCTCCAGTTGTAGTTTAGTCACCAGGCCACAACCTTTACCTGTCCGTAGGAACATCACACCTGCTCACTCTCTCTGTGTCCCCACTATTCTATCCCCAGTACACAGTTATCACCCATATCTTGTCATCATCCAGTAGGGGAACACATACAGGCAAGCAATTCACAGAGGTCTAACCATGAGATTGTTTGTCAACCAGCAAAATGAGCACAAAGAAATTCAACACAGGCTGCTGTTCGCCTCCACTCTGTAAAACAGATGTCAGAATCTTGGTCTGGACTCTCCATAACAGCTGTCTGCATCCAGCTCTCACCTTCCAGAACTGGAGTCAGTCAGGTCCTGTCTGTATCATAGTGTCCGATGCAGCTGAGCTCTGTCATCTGCAAGAAAAACTTACTCGTCCCCAGTGTCCTGACTGTCCTCATCCTTGAAAAACTGCTCCCATCCTCCAGCTTCTCAGCCTCCGGTTCATTGCCTTATTGCCTGCTTCAGTTGTGCAAGCAACAGCATGCCAGGACAATGCAGCATGCTCTGTCCAGCCTTTACTGGAGGGCTCTCCCCCAACCCATTCGGCCTCTTCCTTGACCCAGTGGCCTGAACAATCCCCATCCACCACCACCCTCCTTCACTTTGCTGAACAATTTCTCCATTAATTCATTGCACTTCTGCCAAGTCAAAGGAGGGGCTAAGTGCATCTGCATGGGTCCCATGATGCCCTGCCTCTTTATGGGGTATGTGGAGCAGTCCTTGTTCCAGTCTTATACTGGCCCCCTCCCACAACTCTTTTCTCAGTGCATCGATGACTGCTTTGGTGCTACTTCATGGTCCGGCCAGAACTTTGAAAACTTTGCCTCCAATTTCCACTCCTCTATAATTTTCGCATTGTCTATTTCCGACACTTCCCTTCCTTTCTCTGTTTTCATTTTGGGCAATAAATTGTCTACTGCCCTCCTCTAGAGTCATTGACTCCCATAGCTACCTTTACTTCAGCTCTTCACACCCCACGATCTGCAAGGACTCCATCCCATTCTCCCAGTTTCTTCACCTACGTTGCGTCTGTTCGGATGATGTCACCTTCCAAAACAGTGCTGCTGACTGGTTTCCTTCTTCCATGGCCATTGTTTCCCACCCACTGTGATTGACAGGGCCCTCAATTGTATCTGACCTATCACCCGTGTGTCCGCCCTTGCCCCTTCTCATTCCTCACAGCAGCGTGATCGGGTCCCCCTTGTCCTCACTTTTCATCCCAGCAGCTTCCGCATTCAAAGGATCATTCTCTCCCTTTTCAGACAACTCCAGCCACCATCAAACACATCTTCCCCTCACTCCCCTTGTCTGCCTTTCCTTCTGGAGCATTCTAATCCATTCCACAACCACCAACACCACTGTGCTCTCCACAGCAGCTTCCCATGTAACCGCAGAAGTTGCCACACCTCCCCCTTCCCCTCCTCCCTGCTCACCATCCAAAGGACGAAACAATCTTTCCAAGTTTCTACATTGGAGAAACCAAACACAGGCTGAGTGACCACTTTGTAGGACAGCTCTGGTCTGTGTGCAAGCATTACCCTGACCTTCATGTGGCTGGTCATTTTAACACAGCATCCTGCCCACGTATCTAGTCCTCAACATGCTGCAGTGTTCCAGTGAAACACAAACAGGAAGTGCAACATCTCATCTTCAGACTAGGCACTTGATAGCCTTCTGGACTTAACATTGAGGTCAAAACCTTTAAATTGTGGACATTTCTTCCCTTTCATTTAGCTTGTTATCACGCTCTCCCATCCTCCCACCCAACTTACTATCCTTTCAAGTCTGTTTGGAGACACACCATTGTTCTGCCATTCTCACATTCCAATCACTTAATTTGAACTTACAACATCTTATCTTCATTGGCACCCTGCCCAAGTGATAACATAAATGCTGTCCCCTCCACACTTCATCAGCTCTGATGAAGCATCGTCTAGACTGGAGACGTTCGCTTGCTCAGTCTCCATGGATACGGCCTGACCCACTGTGATCTCCAGCACTGGTTGTTTTCAGCAACAGCACGTCGCCTGTCTTGCCACTTCCATTCCATTGAATTAATTAATTTGAATGTTAAACATTTTAAAAGTGAATTGTACTTTTCTGTTTTAATAATGTCTCCTGATTTAACCACTTGGCCATTCGCAAGTGACACACAAGAGAAATCTACCAACCACCCGCCGGTTTTCTGTGAGATTGCCCTTTGGCTCTGGCAGGTTGATGGGGACGGTGACTGTCAGATCCCATCTCCCGCCATTACTGCTGCCCTTCTCACACAGCTCTGCTCTGCTCTGCTCTTTAGGAAGCTGCTGTCATTGCTCTCTATATCTCTCTCTCAGGCTAATTCAGAACCACACGGCCCACCTCATTCTCGATCTTTTAGACGCTGGGGACTGTCGACTGACTCTTGTCTATCTTGCTTTCTGAAATGTTGAAGGTCTGTGGTGAGAGGTAATGCATCTGGAGGAGAAGTGGAAAGGTGAGCAGTGATTTTCTGAGAGGCTAAGGTTGAAGTCTGCGGTTGGAGGGATAGTATTGCTGGGAAAGCTGAGAAGAAGCCACCAAGTATGCTCATGTCAAGGAGGTTACAGTGATGGTAATTCTGTTTGCAATCGTTCTTTTATCTATTCACTGGATGTAAGTGTTGTTTATAAGCCCACATTTATTATCCATTGCTAATTGCCCTTGAGAAGATGCAGGTGACCTCTGCAGTCCATAGACATGGGTATTACTCAATACTGTTAGGAGGGGAATTCCAGGACTTTGATCTAGCAACCACTGAAGGAACAGTGACGTATTTCCACGTGAGGATGGTGGGTGACTTGGAGGGAAACTTGCAGTTGATGGTGTTCCCATGTATCTACTGTCATTGTCTTCCTGGATGATAGAGGATATGGGTTGGGAAGGTTCTGTTGATGGTAACAGCGACTAGAAGAAACTGAAGACTGCAGATGCTGGAGAGTCAGAGTCCAAAGGTGCAGCCCTGGAAAAACACAGCAGGTCAGGCAACATCCAAGAAGCAGGAAGGCTTCTGCCATTCCTGATAAAGGGCTTATATTCGAAGCGTCAATTCTCCTGCTCCTCAGATTCTTCCTGACCTTTTCCAGCACCACACTTTTCAACTCTGTTGAAGGAAAAGTCTGCTGAGAATTTTTTAACACAAAGTAAAGCACATGAGAAATCGGTGGCCTCTCGCTGTGTTCTGGACATTTCATGTGACACCTTGTTCTTGGTCATTGCAATCAGGTCATCGAAATTGTCTCACAGCCTGTATTACATGCTAACAGCTTAATGCCTCATGTCATGCATCTTTGTTCTGGTTCAGCAGAGTGACCATTGCTCATTCTATGATCACTGTCAGATCTGAAGACTGTTACAGTTAATTAAGTTAAAAATCACACAACACCAGGTTATAGTCCAACAGGTTTAATTGGAAGCACACTAGCTTTCTGAGCGACGCTCCTTCATCAGTGATTGTCGCTCCGAAAGCTAGTGTGCTTCCAATTAAACCTGTTGGACTATAACCTGGTGTTGTGTGATTTTTAACTTTGTACACCCCAGTCCAACACCGGCATCTCCGAATCATGACAGTTAATTAACACAGTGATGTCCTCTGAGATCTTGGTACGCTCCTATATTTGTCCACTTGAGTCTGTCTGATTTCAATCCTTAGCTGCCGATGCCTGGAGCTGTGCCGTTCTTACCACTCCCTGGAATCCTTTGCTATTCTTTCCTCTTTTAAGATGCTTCTTTTTTAAAAAACAAACAATCATTCAACGTGAAGTTATATTTGTTGAAACTCTTGTGAAATGTCTTGGGACATTAGCCCACCATCAAGAAGGAAAGACTTGCATTAACATAGAACGTTCCCAACCATCAGACATCTCAAAGCATCTTATAGGCAATAAAGTATTTTATGAGGCGTAGTCACTGCGCTAAGTAGGAAACACAGCAGCTAATTTTATGTGCAGCAAAAGCAATATGTTAATGCAGGTGAACTACTGTTGGAACGTTGATGGACCAATAAACATTGGTCAGGACGCCAGGATAATCTTCCAGCTCTTCTTCAGAATAGTGAGATGCGGATTTCCTATGTTTACCTGAGAAGCTGGTGAGGCCTTGGTTTAACATCTCAGCCAACATTGGTGCTCCTGACCCTCCCCCGATACTGTATGGGAGTCCCAACCTGTAATTTTGTTTGCAAGCCCTCGAGTCGGACCAGGGACTCAGACTGAGCACGGTACTGACCAAACCAGGCTTAAATATACAGAGGCATGTTGAATATGCTGCTGTCTGAGAAGACAGTACAAAGGACTCAGGAGTGTCAGATCACTTTTCAAGGATGACTTGCCATCAACCTAAAGTCCATATGACAGGAAAACATTGGCAGGCTTTAGAATCAATTCAGGCAGCATTAGAAGGTGGAGAAGTTGATGTTTGGGTGTCACCCAAGGTCCTGAAGAAGGGTTACACCAGAAATGTCGACTTCTCCGCCTCCTGATGCTGCCTGTCTTGCTGTGTTCTTCCAGCCTCCTGCCTGTCCCTCCTGATGCTGCCTGGCTTGGTGTGTTCCCCCAGCCTCCTGCCTGTCTCCTGATGCTGCCTGCCTTGCTGTGTTCTTCCAGCCTCCTGCCTGTCTACCTTGGCTTCCAGCATCTGCAGTTTTTTTTGTCTTTTTCGAATTAATTCAGCCAGGCTGTTAGGGCCAGTGCCTTTATTGGGTTTCTGAGAGTGTGTGTCTTGTTGAATAGAATATTTCCATGCAATTTGCTGCCAGGTTCCTCACTGCAGACTCCCGGGTAGCTGCTTGAGATTGAATCCCACTCACACAGAACCAAAGTGAACGGAAGTTCCAAAAGTGAAAACGGGAATGATGTTGATAACTAAGAGATAGCAGAACCCCAAATAAAAGCAAAATAGCACGGAATGCTGGAAATCTGAACCAAGCACAGACAATACTGAATAAACTGAACAGTTTAGATTAAATTAGGTTAGATTACTTACAGTGTGGAAACAGGCCCTTCGGCCCAACAAGTCCACACCAACCCGCCGAAGCGCAACCCACCCAGACCTATTCCTTTACATTTACTCCTTCACCTAACACTACGGGCAATTTAGCATGGCCAATTCACCTGACCTGCACATTTTTGGACTGTGGGAGGAAACCGGAGCACCCGGAGGAAACCCACGCAGCCACGGGGAGAATGAGTAAACTCCACACAGTCAGTCGCCTGAGGCGTCTGGCAGCATTTTGAGTATTTTAATGTTTCATGTCCTTTACAATGCTTCTGAAGAGCTTTATTTTATCTGTCCACAGTAAAAATTGTTTATTTGCATGTATTACCCATCCCTAATTGTCCTTGAGGTGATGGTGAGCTAGCTTCTTGAACCTCCACAGTCCAAAGTGTAGATATTCCTCAGTATTGTTCGGAGGGGAGTTCCAGGATTTTGACCTGACAACAGCAAAGGAACAAGAGTCAAACCAGACCTGAAGCATTAAATCTGTTTCTCTCTCCAGATCTGCTGAGTTTCTCCAACATTCTTTAAGACTGACTGCAGAACCTTCTGTGTCTGGTGAAACCCCACAGTTAGCAATGCATCAATCTTTCTTCACTGAGTTGAAAATGGTTGGTTTGGAGAATGTGCTTAACTCCAGAGGATGGTTTGATTCGATTAGATTAGATTTCCCACAGTATGGAAACAGACCCTTCGGCCCAACAAGTCCACACTGACCTCCGAAGTGCAACCCACCCAGACCTAGTCCCCTACATTTACCCCTGACTAATGCACCCAATACTGTGGGCAATTTAGCATCGCCAGTTCACCTGACCTGCACATCTTTGGATTGTGGGAGGTAACCTTGCACCCGGAGGAAACCCACGCAGACACGGGGAGAATGTGCAAGCTCCACACAGACAGTCGCCCGAGGTGGGAATTGAACGCAGGTCCCTGGAGCTGTGAGGCAGCAGTGCTAACCACTGAGCCACCGTGCCACCCCACAGTGGGGTAGGGGAAAGGTATAAAAGAAACCTAAGGAGCAACGTTTTCATGCAGAGGGTGGTACATATATGGAATGAGCTGCCAGAGGAAGTGGTGGAGGTTGGTGCAATTGCAACATTTAAAAAGCATCTGGTTGGTATATGAATAGGAAGGGTTTAGAGGGATATGGACTGGGTGCTGGCAGGTGGGAGTAGATTGGGTTGGGATATCTGGTCGGCATGGGCAAGTTGGACCAAAGGGCCTGTTTCCCTGCTGTACATCTCAATGACTCTATGACTCTATTCACTTTTCTGGCTCAAAGCAGACACTGCTATCAACCTTTCCCAATTACATTCTCGATAAGGAAGATCCTTTTGAAGATCCAGTTAAATGTTCTGTGAAATGCTCCTTACATTTCTCTTATGTAACTCCCTTTGTTCAGGTACTCTGACTGCAATGACCACCTACACGGCAGAAATTTGCTGTGAATCTCCCCATTTTTCTCTTCAAGGCCGCAAGCTTAACACATGCAAATAGGAGATCTGAATTGAGCATTAACTGGTTAGTCTTCCATCACACTCAGTTTAAAAAGCATTTGATTCTTTTCTGTCAAGTTGAACCACGTAGAAACACAAATTTACCGCATTTATTTTTATTTCTCTGATGTTCCTGCCTCCTGCTGGGATAAACAAGCTGTAGGCACATTCAGAACAGTGAGGTAAGTGATACCCAGCAACGTATAAATAGAAAGAGCACTTTCTGTGGCTGGAGGCTGTGTGAACTATTGGCTCAGAGCCCATAAATTGACTACTTTATTCCAACAAAGGCTGAGTGGTTCTATTTTAACAATGGGCATCAGAGTGGCTATAATTATCAGAGACAAAATATTATTCATGTGTTATAACCATGACACAATGGAATAGGCTCCATATATACTTATAACCTCATACTCGGTTGTCACAGGGCATGAAAGCAGAGAATACGATTTTTAGACAATTTGAGAAAGTTGAGAACAGGCATTTTTCCATTAATCTGGTATTATTGACTATTCCTTGCCTCTTGCTTATTATCATTCTGATCACTTGCAGGTTTGTCCTGCGATGACAGACTGGAGGTAATCAATCTATCTTCTCAGATTCACCCCCCCTCCAACTCCTCTCCAAATCCACCAAGAACATCATAAACGTTATAAATCATCATTTGCAAAATGAAAGAGCTGGCACCATCTAAAAGTTGGTGAGCATTTCTTATATACTTCTTTAGAATTAAATGATATTGAGTTCTCAGGCTGTCCCCAACTGTTCAGTATCAATGAATGATTGTTCGCGTCGATAACAAAGTGGTGCTTGATTTAAGACTATTCTACTTCACAGAGATACATGTCATCAGTTATTTGACACTTTTAATTCTCAGTCCCAAACATGAGGCATCTTTTCAATGGGACAGGATTCCAATCCATTAAGCATTAGCACTCGCATAGGCTGATGGGATGGCTTTGTGAGTCTTTTAAAGGTGTTCTTTGATCCCAATGTGACAGCTGTAGAGAGCTATTAATGAGGTTCAGCTGGCTGTGGGCATTTGGTTAAAGCTGGAGTTTGTATCCTTTAACCTGATATCCATTTGTCAATCAAGCCTGCTCTGAGGGAGCAGGGTTGCGGGGAGGGGGCTGGGATGCCTTTCTGTTAACATGCTTTTTGGAGTCAATGAATGTCATTTCGATCAGAGGTTCCCCCACCTCAGAAAGGGAAAGAACTTGTGCGACTTAAATTCTTCAATCGCGATGACTCCAGTAGATGTGGAGAGTGTTTGGGTCCCAACTTTCCTTAACGGGATTACAAATCCATGGTTTTGGTTCAGAAACAGAAGTGAGTTGTAAAGCTTTTGAGTGTAAATTAGAACATAAAGAACTAGGAGCAGGAGTAGGCCGCCCGGCCCTTCGAGCCTGATCCGCCATTCAATAAGATCATGGCTGATCTTTTCATGGACTCAGCTCCAATCACCTGCCTGCTCACCCTAAACCTCAATTCCTTTATTGTTCAAAAATCTATCTGTTTTTGCCTTAAAAACATTTGGAGGTAGCCTCAACTGCTTGACGGGGCAGGGAATTCCACAGATTCACAACCCTGAAACTCAGTCCTAAATTTGCTCTGACTTATTTTGAGGCCATGCCTGCTATTTCTAGTTTTACCCACCAGTGGAAACAATCTCCCTGCTTCTATCTTTTTTATCCCTTTCATAATTTGATATGATTCTATAAGATCCCCCATCATTCTTCTGAATCCCAATGAATAGAGTGCTCAGATTCTTTTCCAGACTTAAATTCAGAGCACCTGAATTATAATTTAATTTCAGTGTTTAGGAAGTTGAATCAGGATAAAGCATCAGCCAAGTTGGACGCTAAATTAGGCAATTATCCACAAGGCAAAATATGTTAACGTGACTTATTTCCATGATATAATATACTGTCACTTATTTATTTATCTTAATTTAAATTTGTTTTAATATTTAGAAGGAGTGTGAACAGGATTACAACATAATCTAAGGTCACAAAAAGGTATCTGCTATGTGATCCTCCAGATTCAACAGTTTCTTGATAAGTGTACATCTGTAAAAAAAAATTCACATCTGTCAACAATGAGGCTGTGAGATAGGGAAGGTTATTAAGATGATTTACTTTGGAGGGAGCATTTCTGAACCTTTCCCCATTAACTGGTGCAACCATAACTCAGAGTCATAAATCAAGTTGCATCATGGTGTGCGGCTGGGAACGTTAACCCCTTATTCTAGAAGTTTGAGTTTTCACATTTAAATTAGAATTCTGCTGGTGAAATCTCGAGCGTTGACAAGCAACAGGGAGCTTGTGACAAAAGAGCTCCGTGATTTGAGAAGTAATTTGCAGGGGAAAGCAACAGGGCAAAAAGAAAGGACCGCTCTTGAGATGTCTGATGTGACAGGGGTGTCACCAAGCTAAACCAACAGTATGTCAATGTTTAACAGTAATGACAGATTAATTTACTTCAGATATGAGCCCATGTACAATGCTCTGCAAATGCTTAACATTATCCCTTGTACCTGAGTTTTATTTTATGACAGGTACTCAAGAAATGTTGTATTTAACATCCTTTGGGTGGGATTTTTGAACTAGGCATTTCTTGTCCTGAGGCACTTAATAAGAAATTCTATCAGTTTTAAAGTAATAATGTGTGGCAGGCTGACAAGGAGGTAATGAGCCTTGTCACCATGACTTTATTTTTTGTAAATTTTATTTGTATTTTATCTTCTTCAGAAAACGGTATCTCTTTCACAATTTCAAATTACCACTAAAAGGCAAAGATATGAATTTATCGTGCAAATTATATGTAAAAGAAAGAATAGAACAAAATTACCCATGGGTACAGACTTGTATGGAGCGAAAGATAATGAGTCTTTGATCCAGCCAACATTTATTATGCTACATTTTCTTAATAAAGATGAAATAGCATTCTTGTAATTCCAGTGTTGGCTAAATGAATTATTCATATGTTAATTCATTAATTATTCATGTTCATTTGCAGTAACTTGACGGGAAAGATTAAAATTAAGATGGAAAGCTTCCCTTTAATTGAAACAGCGGATGGTATCAGGAAAGGAACCATTGTATCTTTACACAATCTGAAAAAAATACTTGTGTCATTGTCCTCTGTGTAAACTTCAAATTCATTTACAACAGCAGCATTTTCAGCACATTTTTGGAGATTTTTCTTTCTCTCTGCTCAGGGTAATGAAATTACTGACATGTCACTGCGAAAATTCATCCAGTCAAGTTATTCAAAGTCAACAGGTCCTAAGATGCACTAATGCTTTTCTGATCCCTGTCCATTTCCCAGTGTTTGATGACACATGCTTAGGTGCTTTACATGCTGGCCTTCAGTGGCTGAAACTTTCGAGGGTCTGGGTGATTGAAACTTTTATTAGTCTGATTTTTCAAAAGAAAACATAGTGATTGTAACATTGTGAACAGTTATGAATCATTCTTTTGTATAAGTTTTCTCTGATACAGGCAATTCTATTACAGGGTTATTGCTTCTAAATACAGTGGCATGTAATGAGTGCAATGGCATGGAGGTGCCATATCTTGACATAGGGAATTGTGATGGGCCATGGTATGTTTGGGAAGGGACATGCTGTGGTCAGGATAGGTCATGGGGATTTTGAGAGAGGGTCTTTTTACAGCCCACCTTGGCAATGGGCAGTCCCTGTGGCTGGGTCCAAACATTTCCCAGGGTCAGCCTGACGTCAGCTCCCAGTCAAGATCTCAGCCCTAAGTTAGCGTGAAGCTGGGAACTTTCCCAACTCCAACTACTCACCTAAAAGATGAAAATCCCACCCGGGAATAATGACTACTCACCCTTTTCAATATCTCAGAAGCTCAGAAGACAACCTCTTAATGACCTTAAACATTTTAATTAACAAAATGATGACTTCACAATCCCACCGTCAGTAAGGATTACAAATCAATCTTACCTTGATCTTCCATTTTTTTAAAAACTTCAGCTTTCCCAGATAAATCCATTTATATTATGTTAAATGCCTTAATGTTTCTACAAGGGTCTGAAGTTACTAAGTCAAAAGGTGTGATGCAGGAAAAGCACAGCCAGTCAGGCAGCATCTGAGGAGCAGGAGAATCGATGTTTCGAGCATAAGCTCTCCATCAGGAAGACCTTCGAGCATATGCACGAAATGTTGACTCTCCTGCTCCTCGGATGCTGCTTGACCAGCTGTGCTTTTCCAGCACCTCACTTTTTGACTCTGATCTCCAGCATCTGCAGTCCTCACCTTCTTTCTGAATTTACTAATATAGCTAATTGAACTCTGCACAGACGAGCTGATGAAACAGGAAAAAAAAGCGCAGCTTTCATTGCTGATGCTGTCAAGGGAGAAGTTCCCAGATGTGATTCCTGTTGTGGAGATCTGCCACTGGATGTCAGTCTTCTTGGGCAAGGAGAAAGATAATCAGCCAGGCTCCTTCTCCCAGTCATGGATTGATTCCTGGGGGGATGATCATTCTGTTGGGATTGTGGGTAGTAATAGATTTAATGAGAAGTGAGACTGGTGTTGTATGATTTTTAACTTTGTACACCCCAGTCCAACACTGATATCTCCAAATCATAATGAGAAGTGGTGAGGCAGTGGTAATGACTAGTAATCCAAAGGTGCAGGCTAATGATCCATTGGTATGGTGGCATTTGAATTCAATCAATAAAAACCTGTAATTAAATCTCACATGAGTAGTGGCGAACCAAACTACAGGTGGTCTTAAATACCTATCTGTTTCACTAATGTTCTTTAGGGATTGAAATCTGCCATGCTTACTTGGTCAGGTCTACACGTGAGCTGAAAATGTGTTGCTGGAGAAGCGCAGCAGGTCAGGCAGCATCCAGGGAACAGGAGAATCGACGTTTCGGGCATAAGCCCTTCTTCAGGAATGAGGAAAGTTTGTCCAGCAGGCTAAGATAAAAGGTAGGGAGGAGGGACTAGGGGGAGGGGCGTCGGAAATGTGATAGGTGGAAAGAGGTCAAGATGAGGGTGATAGGTCAGACTGGGGTGGGGCGGAGAGGTCAGGAGGAAGATTGCAGGTTAAATGCTGTGCCACAGGTTGGTTGGGTTGGTTCGTCCGGGTGGCCCAGAGGTGCTCTCTGAATCGCTCCGCAAGTCGGCGGCCTGTCTCCCCAATATAGAGGAGGCCAGACCGGCTGCAGCGGATGCAGTAGATGATGTGGGTGGAGGTGCAGGTGAATCTGTGGCGGATATGGAAGTTTCCTTTGGGGCCTTGGAGGGAGGTGAGGGGGGAGGTGTGGGCGCAAGTCTTGCACCTCCTGCGGTTGCAGTGGAAGGTGCCGGGAGTGGAGGTTGGGTCGGTGGGGGGTGTGGATCTGACAAGGGAGTCGCGGAGGGAGTGGTCTCTACGGAAAGCTGGTAGGGGAGGGGAGGGAAATATATCCTTGGTGGTGGGGTCCGTTTGGAGGTGGAGAAAATGACGGCGGATGATGCGCTGTACATGGAGATTGGTGGGGTGGTAGGTGAGGACCAGTGGGGTTCTGTCCTGGTGGCGGTTGGAGGGGCGGGGCTACCAGGGGCAGGACCTGGTCTACACGTGACTCCAGTCACACAGCAGTGACTCTTGACTGCCCTCTGAAATGACCTTGCAAGCCACTCAGTTCAAGGACAATTAGGAATGGGCAACAAATGCTGACCTCGCCATTAAAACTGAAATCTTATGAAATAATCCTTCTATTTAAAAATCAGGCTCAAGTGGGATTCAATCACTGGTCAAATATCTTTCCAATGTTCGCTGTCTAAAAGAATAAACACTTTGGAAAGGTGCTAGAGGATTTGGATATGTGAAACTAGACCCAAACAAGTCTTAGCACCTTCCAGAGAGGAGGAGAGAAAACTGGAGGTACATAACGTAATGTCGCAGGAGTTCAGAAGGTAACCTTTCAATGAGCTCACAGTTGTCCTTAAACTATTTATTTAAGAAAATGTTTGACTTCACAATCTCACCCTCAGTAAGATTGATAAATCAATTTTGCTTTGATCTACACTTATTAAAACTTATTTTTTCTGATTTATTCTCAAATTATGTGTGTTACCAACAAGACCACGTTTTAATTTTGATTCACTGGTGGGATGTGGTGCCACTGGCTGCACCATCAATTATTGCCCACCCTTCGTTGCCCTGTAGGTGGTAGTGATCACCCTTCTTTATTGGTTGTCCCAAACTGACCTGATGCTTATTGGCCTATTCCTTACATGTAACAATTCTCGACTATTTGCCCTCTCACATTGTTGGGAGTTGAATATCCTTTATTGTATCATTTCTGTAGCTTGCTTTTTAGCTTCACTGGGTCTATTATACAGTACTCTCATCTACATTTTAAGTTGTAATTCTAATCTCGTATTGTGTGACATTGCTAAACATTGGCTGGTATCACGGTGATTGCTGAGTTGTAAAAGCTGAATGTTATGAACATCCCTTGAATCATTGGCTAATTTGGGTAAAAGGCATACTCATTTTGTAACTGTTTGAAAAATACTTCACAATTACAGAGTGCCTTTCATGACCATTCAATTCCAAAGTGGTCCCCAGCTAGTGAGGTACTTTCTACTGAGTACTCACACCTGTAATGTAGGAAGCAATGCACCCAATTCACGGATAGCAAGCTCTCGAAAGCAGCAAAGTGAGAAGGAGCAGAAAATCTGTTTTTGTGATGCTGATGAGGGATAAATGCTGGCTGAGACACAATGGATAACTCTCTTTTTGCCATTGAATTAGTGGCTGTGGCATCTTATATGTCTAATGGAGAGGTCAGACAGAGCTTAATTGTAATATCTTGTCCAAAAAAATAGCACCTTCATCACTACAGCACTCCCTTGGCACTGCATTGGAGAGTCAATATATGCTCACATCTCCAATGCAAGAATTGGACTAATTTAGTGATTCAGAGGTGAGAGGTCTAGCAGAGCTGACACAGAGCAAGTGCCCAGGCAAGATGCGGTGATGGAACCAACTTCAAGTTAGGTTCTGGGAATCAGTGGGTTGTGCCTGGCAGATGCCAGTGTGGGAGGAGTGTGGAGCTCAGTTTGAGAGGCCAGGGTGTGAAGGTTAAAGCAGGAATATGATTTTGGAGAAGGGGTGCATCCTATGGGCATAGGTGAACCCCAATATTCAGCTCCCTCCACCCAAACTTTGCTCAACACTAGCCCATATAGTGAAAGCTTCCAGGTTACTCAGCTAGCATGGCCCTCTGTCTGCCCTGAGTGAAATAGCAGCAGAGGCTGAAGGAGGCACCAAAGGTGGCTATTAATTAGCTCATGAGATGATGCTTGATGCCTTCACTAAACAGGGTGGCATGGTGGCTCAGTGGTTAGCACCGCTGCCTCACTGTGCCAAGGTCCCAGGTTTGATTCCAGCCTCAGGCGACTGTCTGTGTGAAGTGTGCACACTCTCCCTGTGACTGCGTGAGTTTCCTCCGGGTACTCCGTATTCCTCCCACAGTCCAAAGATGTACAGGTTAAGTGAATTGGCCATGTTAAATTGCAGATAGTGTTCAGAATGTGTAGGTTAGGTGCGTTAGTCAGGGAGAAATGTAGATTAATGGGGAATAGGTTTGGGTGGGATACTGTTTGGAGGGTCGGTGTGGACTTGTTGGGCCAAAGGGCCTGTTTCTACACTATAGGGATTCTATGGTAACACCATAAAGTGGGAGTCAGAGCGAAGGCTGATGGGACAACAATGGAAAAAACACACATAAAGATCTATGAGTCCCATGCCACCAAACTCAGTGGTGGGTGATCTGGGCAGGTGGGGGTATAAAATATAATTCCCTGAGTACAGTAAGACTAGCTAAAAACCAGACAAATACACATTGCTAAAATCTCAGTCAAGTAGTTTATATCGAT
Source organism: Chiloscyllium plagiosum (assembly GCF_004010195.1). NCBI lineage: Eukaryota > Metazoa > Chordata > Chondrichthyes > Orectolobiformes > Hemiscylliidae > Chiloscyllium > Chiloscyllium plagiosum. Next base: position 11,460,614 of record NC_057736.1, on the reverse strand, counting down.
GAACATCAAATGATGAATAATTCATTTGCGGTATGCACAAAATAAAATTGTGGTGCACTTGTGGATACAAATGACGATTGCCCACTCAAAAATGTCTGCATGCTATCAATTTTAAGATGATCTGAACCAACGTTCATTGGCAAGGTTATCAAAATTATCTATCGTTAAATATAGGTCTGACCCCCGCCACTAAGTATGAGTTAATCCACGTGAAAGGCATTTTGAGGGATTCCCTAAGAAAGTATTATGAGATCTTGGGTCATAATGAGGAAACTATTGTCTACTATGGGATCTTTCTGTTCTCCAATGCATCAGAGAATTTGCCCTTTTGATACATTATAGGAATTAAATGACCTCATGATTATTATAGTACAACGCTGAGCAAAGTAGGAAAAGAAATTAGCAGTGTACTTCAACCACAAACACGCTGTCTGGTATTCTTGAGATACCATTATAAAAAAATCGGGTGCTTAGGTATTAATGAAATTGAGCAATTATAAGAGTGTATCCAACCAGAGAAACCTTGATAATTCATTCCAACTCTATACAATGGTTAGTTTTATATTGTGATTGCAGTATCTGGTCTCCGTGTGAGAGTTCCTCTTTCAACAGTTAAAATAGATGTTCATTTAATCCCTAATGAAAGTTAGATTAATCTGCAATGCTGAGAGCAAATTAATTGACTGAATGTCCATCATCCTCAGGACAGCTCTTCATTAGATTCACCATTTCGAGGATACTGTACCCGACAGAAGCATCCATGTGAGTGGTTTATTCTCACAATTGCAAAGTCTTGTCTCATCTCCGGCAGCCAAAAGAAAATCCAAATTTATCCAAAGGCTAACCCAGCAAGACTGGGTTCTGCTTGGTTCTAAGAATCCACACTAGCCCCTGGACAGACTTGAACCCCAAGACTTTGTCTGCATTCATTGTAATTAGCTCGCAACCAAAGACAGAGAAAAACAGAGAGCTGGGAAACAGCTCCAATTTAATGTCTTAACAACATTAAAGTCATACCTGAATAATGTATTACAATTTGTACATTGTTAAATCTGATCATAGCTTTGGTGAGTTTATTGAAGGAGACATGAAAAGGCTGCACGCACACAAAGTGTCAGGTTTAATACTTCTCAAAAAAAAGATTAGAAATTCAACATTTCAACTGGCTACAACACACACTGTTGTGATATTTGATGTTAGCTTGGAAGGCTGACGTTTTGCTACAAGGTCAGTGCAGAGCCTTCATGACTTTCTTTCTCTGTGTCATATTAAACACTCACTGAGTGTAATTGAAGGTTATATGGGTGACAAATTATCCTGAGAGTGCAGAGGTAACAGAAAAAGGTTCCTGCTTCTCAAAAGGGGCACACACAGAGTCAGAGGATGGTACACTATTCTGTTGTGGAACAATTAGCACAAATAAAACACCCTTTGGGATTACCGATAAATTACAACATTGCCGTAAATGGAACGCAGTGGAAAATAACTTGTACATCTATGCCAAAGAGGTAGCATTGCCTCTTCAAAGGGCTCCTCTGGGAATCCTTATAATCCCTGGTAACTAAGGCTACTTTGATCACATTGATCAAAACAGTTCTTTCATAATTCCAGCTCCTAAACACTGAGAGCATTACCTTCAAGTTGAAGATGTGGTTAAGTAAATATTTCATTGTTAAAAGTCAGAGTCTGGGATCATTCTTATTGTCAATTGTCAATATTGTGGAGGATGTATATTTTTCACATGGGAAGCATTTATCTTCAACTAGTTCCACTTAAGAGTTAAATTGATGGGAAAATTATACAGAAACACACAAATAAGTACACACACACACACACACACACACACACAGCAATAGTGACAGGACCCTCACCAATTCTTTCCCTACACCAATATATTACAATTGATGGCCATGTTACAGGACAGTGGGAAAGGATTTCAGTACCAAGTCAGCAAGGTTCTTTTTGAGTTACCACATGCAGTTCTCGGGGTGTGTGAAGGACAAACTAATATTTTAGTGAATGACATGCACTAGTTTGACCTTCCTGTGCATCACAAAATGGAGCTCCAGTCTCAGTGGGACTATTCATTTCCAGGGTTTTTCTTTTTTTAATGACTTTTACTATTTTTGCCCTGACTTTGCTGGGACATCTCAGATTTTTCATTAAATGCTTCAGTGTCCCAACACTTGTCTAAATATAGCTAAAATATCCTAGTGTTCACCACTTTCCAAATTGTTAACCATAAATAGGATATTTGGTCCTTCTTCCCAGAAAGTCCCAGCACATCAGAACGAAGGAAAAGCAAAACACAGTACAGCACAGGAACAGGCCCTTCAGCCCATCAGGCCTGCACCGACACATGATGCCTTTCCATACTAAAAAACCTTTTGCCTCTGTGCTGCCTGTATCCCCAATATGGTGGAAATCTGGAATGCTTTGTGTATAAGGGTGCAGAAGCATAAACCCTCATCACATTGAAGAAGTATTTGCATGTGCATTTGTGATGCCAAAATATAAGAGGCTATGGGCCATGTGCTGGAAAACAGAATTAGAATAGTTAAGTGGTTATTTTTGATTGAGACAAGATGGCAGTGGAGTAGAATGCTCAGCAAGAGCTCATTAGCTCCACTACTCTTTTTCATATTTTCTTCTTTTTCTTCGCTTTTCTTCTTCCTAGTGCTTTTTAAAAATCTTTTTCTCTTGTGGCCTCCAACAATTCCCGACCTCCAGAGATGATTCCTCACCTCTGGTGAGCAACAATCCTAGCCTCCAGGAATAACTCCCCAACTTCCTAGCGGCCTCCCAGTCTGGTATGGTAACCTCCTGCTGTGGTGTAGCATGGTAACCTCCCGGCCTGGTATGGTGTGATAACCTCCTGGCCTGGATTGGTAATCTCCCAGCATGGCGTGGCACAGTAACATCCCAGCCTGGTGTGGTAACCTCCTGGCTTTGCATGGCATGGTAACTCCCAGCCTGGCGTGATAAACCCCCACCATGGCGTGGCATGGTAACCTCCCGGTGTTGCATGGTAACCTCCTGGCCTGGCATGGCATGGTAACCTCCCAGTGTTGTGTGGTAACCTCCTGTCCTGGCATGGCATGGTAACCTCCCAGGGTGATGTCCTCGACCCTGCGTGGCGTGCCAGCCTCGCTTGGCAGTCTGAAGCGATCTCCCAGCCTCATGATCTTCAAGGTGAAGCCCAGTGCAGTCAGGAACCAGGATCCGGTGCGGACAGGATCCAGGGCCCAGAGCAGTCTGGATCCAGGGCCCAGAGTGGTCTGGAGCCAGGGCCCAGTGTGGTTTGGAGACAACGCCCGTTGCAGTCTGGAGCCAGGGCTCAGTGCGGTCTGGAGCCAGGGCTCAGTGCGGTCTGAAGCCAGGGCCTGGTGCAGTCTGGAGCCTGGGCCTGTTGTGGTCTGGAGTCAGGGCCCAGCGCCATCTGGAGCCAGGGCCCAGCCTGGTCTGGAAGCGAGCTTCCAGCATGCTCTGTTGTTCTGAACTTTTAATTCCGCAATGTTGGGACTTTTATTTCTCTATTGTCTAAGATTTTGTAACTAAAGAAGCCGTGCCTAGGTACCTTTGTATCTAAGTCAGCGCTTTAAATAGCGATGTATAAACTTTTCAGTACACTCATTGATTATATGTGACAATAAAGGCTCACTCTAATTCTAATTCACAGATGTGACATGCCAAAAGGCCTTTTTCTGTGCTATAGACCTCGATGACTCTATTGTCTCCCATTGGTCACCAAGTGATGATCAGTCATTACTGAACCCCAACTTCCCACCGCTTTTCAATATGTTCCAGTTTTGACATTCGAAAATCCGGTCACTCTCAGTAGGTTGAGCTCAATAGGACATGATTTTTCACTTTATCCTGATGCCTGGCTAGAAATGAGAGCCTCTCCACCAGATCATATCTACTGGGATCTAAGTTGAAGATCTGATGTAATCTACAAATCCTGGAATTCCCTCCCTAATAACATTGTGGGATTAAGTGTGTGGCAGGTAAATTTGCTAATGATATCAAATTAGGTAGAAAAGCAGTTTTTAAAAATTTGTTTGTGGGATGTGGGAGTCGTTTATTGGTCCAGCCTTTATTGCCCGTCCCTAAATGCTTATGAGTTAGTGAGCTGCCTTCTTCAACCACTGCAGTACATGTGCTGTAGGTCGAGCCACAATGCCCTTATGGAGGGAATTCCTGCTCTTAATTCTTGTCTTCTGCTGCAGCCTCTCAGGGAAAATGGAGTTTTTGTGTGCCGATGGTCTCCCAACCCTACTATAGGATAACAATCTCCATTGAGCTCAGAGTCTTTGCACATGCTTGCAACAAACTGCTGCAGTAATTTAATTGGTGCCTTAAGTAGTATAAGTTACTTCCCCAATCAGTGCAGCGAATGAGAAGGTGTTCAACCTTCACGTACTGCAGAGATGGAGGAAGTGGGGTTGAGGCCAAGGTGAGTGTCAAGTGTGTGGTGCTGGAAGAGCACAGCAGGTCAGGCAGCATCCGAGGAGCAGGAAAATCGACATTTCGGGCAAAAGCCCTTCATCAGGAAGGGCCAACTTGAGGTCAGCCATGATTTCAGTAAATGTCAGAAGAAGTTTGAGCGGCTGAACTGCCTACTCCTGTTCCTAACTCTTATGATTTTATGTTCCTAGAACTCCCACATCATTTCATGCCTTTCCAGCAGAGACGCAAGACCAAATGATGACTCAAGCTGTGAGTAAACGTACAAACATCAAAATTCCTGGCAAATTGAGGCAAGAAAATTCACAGCCCTGCACTCCATCTTCTCCAAGAAATGTCTTGCCAAGTACAGATGGCCAAGGCAGAAATTGACACTGTTGTCCAAGTTCAAAGTTGATTTTTTTGTAACCTCTTCATGTTTGTTAATGTCACCATCTGCAGGTTCCACATTCAGAGTATTCTGTCTTAGAGCCAGAATTTGGTGTTAGGTCAGGGTGACTACTCACAAATTTGTTTCACATTAATGAATATTATTTAAATTGATTGATATTTAATTGAATGTTCACATCGATCTGTGGGTCTCATTAACCTATCATTCAGCTCTGCAACTGAAAAATTAACATTGGATGTTATTCTGGTGTGAACATTTGCTTCAAATCAGTAAATTCTGCTTTTGAATTCATGTTGTGAATGTTTATTTTATTCACTCATAGGATGTGGGCATCGCTGGCTGGGCCTGCATTCATTGTCCGTCCCTAGTTGCCCCTTGAGAAGATGGTGATGAGCTGCCTTCTTGAACTGCTGCAGTCGACCTGCTGTGGGTTGACCCACAATACCATTAGGGGGGGAATTCCAGGATTTTGACCAAGTGACAGTGAAGTAACGGCGATATATTTTCAAGTCAGGATGGTGAGTGGCTTGGAGGTGGTAGTGTACTCATGTCTCTGTTGCTCTTGTCTTTCTTGATGCAAGTGGTTGTGGGTTTAGAAGATGCTGTCTAAGGATCTTTGATAAATTTCTGCAGTTCACGTTTAGATGGTACACATTGCTGCTACTGAGTGTCGGTGGTGGAGGGAGTGGATGCTGGTGGATGTAATGCCAATCAAGCAGGGGCTGCTTGTTCCTGGATGGTGTCAAGCTTCTTGAGTGTTGTTGAGCCATCTTAAATGATGGGGTAAACAAAACTCCTCTAAACAGAGCTTGAGCACTCTCAATAATATCAACAACCACTTGCATTTCTATAGTGTCTTTAGCACAGCGAACTGTTCCAGGGTACTTAACAGAGTGTCATCAAATAAAATGTAATGTCAATGCAGATGAGCCAAAACTTGGTTAAAGATTTAAGACGCAACAGCATGTTATGGTTTCATGGGTCAAATAACACCATCAATTCGTACAGCCTGTGAGTTGTCTGATAGCCTGAGGTATGTTAGTTCATAGAGTAACAGAGTCATACAGCACAGAAATAGACCCTTCAGTCCAACCATTCCCGAACCCCAATTTGAACTAGTCCTACCCGCCTGCACTTGGCTGACATTCCTTCAAACATTTCTTATTCATGTACTTAGCTAAATGACTTTTAAATATTGTGTACTCACATCCACCACTTCCTCTGGAAGTTCATTCCACACACGAACCATTCTCTGTGCAAATGCAAAATTGCCCCCATGTCTTTTTTAAATCTTTCTTCTCTCACCTTAAAAAGTATGTCCCTTAATCTTGAAATCTCCCACCGTAGGGAAAAGACACCTGCCATTCACCTTATCTCTAGCCCTCGCTAAAATAAACCTGTACAAGGTCGCTTCATGTAAGTTTGAGTTCTAATTGGGACGGACACCTTGAAGTTTATTAACAGCGCTAACTGTTTATTTCACTATGATATCACAAGCTCTCATGTAGTCTGGATTCCGTGGATACCAATGTTGTACATACATAGCTGACTGACTGAAGATAATAACACAACAATGTAGTCTTCAAGGAGCACCTCAAGGAGTCAAGAGATGTGGAGAGGCAGAGAGATTTGGAAAGTATTCCAGGCCTTAGGAGTTGAAGGCATGGGAGTCAATGGTAAAACCAACGATGCACAAGTAGCCTGAATTGAAGGATGGGACATCTCGCAGGGCCAGAGAACACTACAGAGATAAAGCTTGCAGAAGATGTTTGAAAAAATAAATGATTTGTATGCGAGCATAAGAGGTACAGTTAGTAAGTTTGCAGATGACACCAAAATTGGAGGTGTAGTGGACAGTGAAGACGGTTACCTCAGATTACAACAGGATCTGAATCAGATGGGCCAATGGGCTGAGAAGTGGCAGATGGAGTTTAATTCAGATAAATGCGAGGTGCTGCATTTTGGGAAAGCAAATCTCAGCAGGACTTCTACACTTAATGGTAAGGTCCTAGGGAGTGTTACTGAACAAAGAGACCTTGGAGTGCAGCTTCATAGCTCCTTGAAAGTGGAGTCGCAGGTAGAAAGGGTTCAGAAAAGATTTACAAGGATGTTGCCAGGGTTGGAGGATTTGAGCTATAGGGAGAGACTGAACAGGCTGGGGCTGTTTTCCCTGGAGCGTCGGAGGCTGAGGGGTGATCTTATAAAGGTTTATAAAATTATGAGGGGCATGAATAGGATAAATAGAGAAATAGATGAATAGACCCTGGGGTCAGGGATTCCAGACTAGAGGGCATAGGTTTAGGGTGAGAGGGGAAAGATATAAAAGAGATCTAAGGGGCAACTTTTTCACACAGAGGGTGGTACGTGTATGGAATGAGCTGCCAAAGGATATGGTGGAGGCTGGTACAATTGCAACATTTAAGAGACATTTGGATGGGTATCTGAATAGGAAGGGTTTGGAGGGATATGGGTCAGGTGCTGGCAGGTGGGACTAGATTGGGTTGGGATATCTGGTCGGCATGGACAGGTTGGACCGAAGGGTCTGTTTCCATGCTGCACATCTCTATGACTCTAAAAAGGATGCAAGTTTCAAAAGCAAGAAATTAGTCAATGCAGTGAGTGAATGGAGCTAACAATCAATAAGGATAGGGGCAGAAGGAATTTTGATGAGCTTAAGTTCAATGGGAGTTTCAGTGTTTCCAATGGGCATGAGCTGAACCACAACTCTGCCCAAATTCAACATTAAGTGACATTAGTTTGACAACTTTGTTACACATGAAATGGTGTATCGCATAAAGACATCACTGGCATGATGGAGATGCTGAGTTGAGTTTTGTATCTTCCACAGAAGGTTATCGCTCTTTTAGAAGAGCTAGATTCTTTTGCAAAAACATATTTCACTTTGATAAATACAATGCACAAGAAAAATGATTAAAACCACAGGGCACAGTACATTGAGTAGCAAAAGGGAAGATATCAAGGAAACTTAATTGAACAAAAACAGCAAACACTGAACCTACTGTTACAGGACACCCCAGTGCCTGAGAAGTCCTGACTCAGTAACACATTCAAGAGAAACACGGTGACATTTTCATAATGTGAAGAGAAGTCTCATTTCACAGAATATCCTCTTCAGATGGCAGCTTGTCCCAACACTGAGTCTTTTTGTGCCATAACTAATTATTTCTTATTAATAAATATAATTACAGAAGTCTCACTGAAAATAGCACATCTTTAATTCAGTGAGGGATAGCAGTTTTCTTTACCTTAACCAACACTTTGATCATTCTTAGACATTTATAAACTCAATAAGAAATTAAAAACATCAATATTTTAATTACTTTGAATCTTAATGTAGCACTCAGTAATGAGAAAGTAAAGGGTCCAGGTCTGACCAATTCCAGATAATCCAAACTCTTTAATAGGAATCATAAATTCATGTTTTAATGTACAAATCCCCTTATTTATGAAACCATCTTCGAAATGCAATTTGCAATCAATAGGGAAGAGCTCAGTGAAACTGCTATTGTAAAATTATCCTAGGAATGAAAGCCCTGACAGCTTTTAAATATCGACAAAAAAGTAAGCCAATAAACATTACCTCACAAATTTAAGTTTTACAATGAGCACATTCATCTTGTAGCATTCTTCGAAATAATGAAAGTTGGCTGAAGAAGAACAGTATCAGATATCATGCATTTGTTACAGTTTCACAATGAAAATAAATACAATAGGATTTGGGTTGACAGAGATAAAATTAACAGAGCTTGGACGACCATACAAAGATTTGGTAAAAATTACAAAACAAAACTTTAACCACAGACAACAAATGACATTATTAACTATGTTACAACAGTCGAACAACATTCCTTTTGAACCCTTTCATGATGTTGTTACCTCACCCAGCACATTGAACGATTCTGTCTCCAATGTTAGCTTTCTTCCAACAGCGAGGGCTGGATTCATTTCTTTAGGTTCTGCACCTTCCTACAGCAGTGCTTGCTGTTCCTCACCAAGAGGGAAGTTGCAACAAGTAAATTGTGAAATGGAGCGTGACAGCAGGTGTTAAAAGTATTCAAAGTAAGCACACAAGGGTTACAGAGAAAGCAACATTTCCCCCACTGCTCATGAGAGAGGACAGGAAAATGAGGTATTTGTATAAAACAAGAGACAGGACATTCAGGAAAGATGCTGGGAAGCATTTGTTCCTGTAAGTTCATGATGTTCATGATGGTTGAAGAGTGGACCTCTCTCCCACAAAAAGGAGATGCTAGCTCAACAAATAATTTTAAACATTGGGTCAATTTTTTGAGAGAAGGCAATTAAGGAGTATGAAAAAACAATGAAAACTGCAGATGCTGGAGATTAGAGTCAACAGTGTGTTGCTGGAAAAGCACAGCAGGTCAGGCAGCATCCAAGGAGCAGGAGAATCGACGTTACAAGCATAAGCCCATCATCATTAAGGGAGTATGAGCCTAGTTGGGTGAATGAAGTTACACAGAATCGTAGAACTGGTTCAAGGGACTGAATGGCCTACTCCAGTTTCTCTGCACAATAGAGTGGAATAATGATATATGTGCTCTGATGCAGAGACATGAACTCCAAGGCAGGGGAAATAGCCTCAATAAAGATCACAAAACATTCTTTTGTTACTTGTAAACGCTTGCTTAATCTACAACAGTTCTACATCTACAGTCCTCACACCAGAATTAGTATGGTAATCTATCCATGCAGTACGGCAAAGGTCTGATTCTCAGAGTTCTGTATTAGTTAGCCATGGTCACGCCTCAACTACAAAGTCTAAATGCAAGGGCGGAATCCAAAATAATAATAATTTCTAACCCGATAGCGGTCGTCAGGAATCTAACCTGCCACATAGATCAGAGGAGCTGATCAATCAGGCAAATCAAGCTTGACGAGATTTTTGCTGCAACATTGCAGTTCCCTTCATGTTGCTATAGTCTCAAGTATGTAGTGTTCATGGTTCCACAAGCACTGGGCCATGTTTCAAAATTATTTCAATTTTGCTGATGTAATGGAGCTGCAGGGTCATCAAGACCCTGGCAATTACTGGCATTTTTTTAAAATGAGCTATTGACGAAGTAATGTGTTCAAAGACTTAATAGACACGAGTGATAAAATAATGAAAATCCAATTTCACTTCTCGCAATTTACAGCAATGGTTCATCCCAAGATTCCGTTCTTTGTAATTTTATATTTATTCCTCCCCACCCACCTCACCCTATCATCTAGAACTGTGGGTCAACATTTCCAATAGGGGCTGGCCTATTTAAGCCAAAGATAATTAGATTTTCTTTCTCACAGAGGCTCCTGAGTCTTTGGAAGTCTCTCTTCCTCAAAAGATAGTGCAAGCAAAGGCATTTTTAAGGCCGAGGTCAAAAGATGCATGATAAACAGAGGGGTGAATGGTTATCTGCACTATTTAGGATTGAGGAATCAGATCAGTGTGATCTTAACGAATGGTGTAGCAGGCCAGAGCGGTCTACTTCTGTTCAAATGTTGATATGCAACAGGAAATTTAGACAGAAGGAATATTCCTGAGGGACATATCACAACCAGACCTGATCCAACATTTTGAGTATTCGCTCTGGCAGAAATGGGGGGCGGGGGGAGCCCCAGTTGATGAGAACCCATACACTTCAGTATCTAGTCTGCAAAAACCAGGTACACAGGTCAGTGTCTTCACCCAACAGCTACTGACTACTATAGCTGATTCCCAGAATTTTACAAAAAATACCAGAAGCCTGCAATCTTCTTTAAATTATAATCTGAAAGGCTAAAATTACACAAAATCATTCTGAATTGCTAAATGTTTCTATTATCATTGATTGCTTGTTTTGTTGCAAATGTTCTGATTTAAATTGTATATTGTGCTGAGCACTTAAAAACCAATCTAATACTGTACCAAAATGGTAAAAAATTGCCCATGCAAAATAAAAGCTAATGTAAGATTCTATTTTCAACTCGGTTGATTATACTGGGGTATATTAAACAATCTAACAGCATAAGATTGACAATTTATGCTAAAAATCTTAACGCCATACATAAATTCACTGCACTGTTTAGTGCAATGGTCTATGACTGATTAGTGTTATTGTGATTTAAGGTTGCTACGGTAACTACCACTTTCTGCAGAGATGTAACAGTCCAGGGAAGCATGTACAGTCTCATGCATTCTCATTGTGTTTATTGAGAGAGCTCGTGTATTGCTAAAAATGCATTAAAAAATGACTTTAGTCTGGTAAAACAGCCTTCGATATCAATTCAAGAGAGCCGCTGCTTTTCTGAGTGTCACTGCATCTTCGGGCTAGTGGTCATGAGGTTCTGACCACTGTTACCTGTGTGAGGTCTGCGTGATCACTTGGAAAGAAAAGCTAAACTGTTAAGTTTACGAGACTTTTTAACAACTATGACAAGCTTCCCACTTTGGTCTGCACTAAACAGCACAGCAGGATGGCAATAAATGATGGCTGAGGGGGTCAAAATGCAGAAGGCTAGAGAGGGATGTTGTGAGCATGCAGGTAAGTTCAGAGTGAGTCAATGCTATGAGAGCAAGTAAATAGGCCACAGGGGCAACCAAGTCCAGTCCATTAGCTGGGTGCAAGACCCTGAATGCACAGTGTCCTTGCTGCAGTATTGTAATGATAGTTCCCAGAGTAACCCACTATATAGCAGTGATGCACAGAAGCATCCCATAAATGAATCATATTATGTTGGTCCTTCCTTGGGAACTAGGAATTATACACCAGGTAGCCGAATGGTAATACACCTCTGCAGCCAGTTCCAGACTGGACCCAAGTTCTGCCCTTCCGATTCACCTGACCACTTCTCCGAAGGGGGTTGCACACCCAGCTACAAACATAACAGATCAGCAAGGTGGCATGAGCGTTCTTAGCATCTGGTACAGGAAGTATACCAGCGTAGATTGATACTTGGTGCTTGTGGTGGTGCCCATGGAGTGTGCCCTGTCATGTTGTTGCCTGGTCTCTAATATGGAGGCCAATAGAGCAAGTTGCTCACAACATTGAGATGGGCTTCACTGGACTTGTTGCTGATTCTACCACACTCCTCACCACAGCCCAAATCCCCCAGACCCATTCTACCCCATACCTCACCATAGCCCACATCTCTCAGAGCCTCTCAACCCCATACCTCACCACAGCCCACATCTCTCAGACCCATTCTACCCCATACCTCACCATAGCCCACATCTCTCAGACTCCCTCAACCCCATACCTCACCACAGCCCACGTCTCTCAGACCCACTCTACCCCATACCTCACCACAGCCCACATCTCGCAGCCTCATTTTAACCCATACTTTACCATAGCCCATATCTCTTAGACCCATTTTACCAAATACATCACCATAGCCCACATCACTCAGACCTCTATCAGAATTTGATCCAATATTCTTTAAGAAATATGTTCATTTTAGTTCTGATCAAGTTGTTTCATAAAACCTGGCTAACCTCTGTTATCAACTGATTACCATTTAAAATCAGTATTTTTTTTCCTTTTTAAAGCCATTATAGTCCATGCAAGTCCCAGGAACTATAAATTGGCTTTTATTGGTAGAGGAATCTGGCTTTTATTGGTAGAGGAATTGAGTCTGGCTTTTATTGGTAGAGGAATTTGAGTTCCGGAGTACTGAGGTAATGTTGCAGTTGTATAAGACTCTGGTGCGGCCGCATCTGGAGTATTGTGTGCAGTTTTGGTCGCCATACTATAGGAAGGATGTGGAGGCACTGGAACGGGTGCAGAGGAGGTTTACCAGGATGTTGCCTGGTATGGTAGGAAGATCGTATGAGGAAAGGCTGAGGCACTTGGGGCTGCTTTCATTGGAGAAAAGAAGGTTTAGGGGTGACTTGATAGAGGTGTACAAGATGATTAGGGGTTTAGATAGGGTCGACAGTGAGAATCTTTTTCCACGTATGGAGTCAGCTATTACAAGGGGGCATAGCTTTAAATTAAGGGGGGGTAGGTATAGGACAGATGTTAGGGGTAGATTCTTTACTCAGCGAGTCGTGAGTTCATGGAATGCCCTGCCAGTAGCAGTGGTGGACTCTCCCTCATTATGGGCATTTAAACGTGCATTGGATAGGCATATGGAGGATAGTGGGCTAGTGTAGGTTAGGTGGGCTTGGATCGGCGCAACATCGAGGGCCAAAGGGCCTGTACCGCGCTGTATTCTTCTATTCTATTCTATTCTATTCTATTCTATTCTAATAGTGAGCATTAATCAGTGGTGTGACAGAGTTGAGACCAGCCAATGGGAGTTCCTCCTCTGCTCTGAATGGAAATAAATTGTATCATTTGTGAAAGGCTTGAGGGTCAAAGGATCTTGTGTCAAAGATACAGGAAGCGTATACGTGTACCATATTGAAACATTGTCAGTCAATGAAGCTCCTTCCACAGTCAGGTTCAGCATCCAAACAGAGCTCTGCCCATTGTCTCGCACTAAGAAATGTTTGATCCTGTGAATTAGGTGATTGGTCTCTCCTTATATTGAACAAGAAGCAAAATTTAATAAATTCAGCATTTTGCTGAAGTTATTTTGGCTACCTCTGTTTTCTGATTAAATGATCTTGGATCAAACCACGTCCCACTCTTACAGTGGTTGCATGCTTCATGAAGATCACATCATGTAAAACTGGGAAATTCAAAAAGATGGTTCCCTTTACATCTTGGCAGTGTGTCCATCGAAACAGACAATGTGTCAGTGATAAATGTGAGATCCAGAAAAATATTAATTAAGGGGTAAGTGTAAAAACAGTATTAAAGGTTTGTTATGTACTTGATGGAAATAGAAGCATAAGAAATATTAAAAGGATTGGCCTGCCTGGAAAAGGTATTAATTTTATTTATTCACAGGAGGAGTGCATCACTAGCTAGGCCAGCACTTATTGCCCATATCTAGTTGCCCAGAGTGCAGTTAAGAGTTAATCACATTGCTGTAGGTCTGGAGTTACATATAGACCACACTAGGTCAGGATGACAGCTACCTTCCCTAAAGGGCATTAGTGAACCAGACAATTGATTCATGATCATTATTAGACTCTTAATCCCAGGCTTTCTTTTAATATCGAATTCAAATTCCACCATCTACAATGCAGAATTTGAACCCAGAAATATTACTTGGGTCTTCAGATTAACAGCCCAGCAATAACACTAGTAGGCCACCACCTCCCCTTAGTAAGGACAGTCTACAAATTCAGGTTTGAGTCAAATCTAAAACTCAATGTTCCTTAACTTTTGTTGCAGGCCTCAGAGAGGATAAAGAGGAGGTCCACCTCCACAGCGACGTACTTCAATCATTTAGAAAAACTGGAGACGGGGGTGGGATTGCTCTCCTCAGAGAAGCTTTGAGGAAATCCTAGTTGCAATTTTCAATCTATAGAATGATTTTGATAGAACAAGTGGGGAAAACCTGTTTGTTATGGCATGTGATTTGGTAACCATTGCTGAATATTCTCTCAGAATTGGCATATGTATGATTTCTCTTAGAATAATGCATTGATATATCTAGTTCTAAATCCTCATTTGTCATTTCTTTAAAACATCTCAGGATTATTTATTCCCACATGCAGGCCAGAACTTTCTCCTCTGAGAAAGGGTGTTTAATTGGGTCTGGTGGAATATCCAAACCTCATGGTCTTCCTACCTCCGCTGGAATGGAGTTTGGCCTCGGTCCATGGCTGATCCTTCCACCCCTTTGCTAACTGAGACCATTAAATAGCCAATGCAGGGTCTCAGCCCACCTCCAATACCATTAAGGAGAAAGTGAAGACTGCAGATGCTGGAGATCAGAGCTGAAAATGTGTTGCTGGAAAAGCTCAGCTGGTCAGGCAGCATCCAAGGAACAGGAGAATCGACATTTCGGGCATGAGCCCTTCTTCCTGAAGAAGGGCTCATGCCCGAAATGTCGAATCTCCTGCTCCTTGGATGTTGCCTGACCTGCTGCGCTTTTCCAGCAACACATTTTCAGCTCCAATACCATTAACCCCACTACAGTGTTGGGACGGGAGCTTGTCACTACTATGAGGCATCCCTAAGAACTGTTATCACACAAGGAGCTCTTACCTTGGGGAGTTGGGGAGAGGGGCCTCTCTGATTTAAGGAAATTAATGCCTGGTCAAAGTACTGGATATCAGATGAGAAGGGTTCCAACTCTGCCCACTGTGAATGAACCCTGCCCTGGCTTCTAAACACCCTCGATCTTCTCTCCCTACCATCCCCAAACCAAGAAACCCTCCCTCCTCCTTCCATGCCCCAATATCATGGATCTTTGTCTTAGGATCTCCACAAAACCCTGCACTTGCACACTCCTCCCAGGTACTGCTCTGCACTAAAGCTGCCAATCTCTAATTGACTGGCATCTCACACTGGGCAGAACTTTACCCATTCCCCAAGCTCTCCATTCCAGGGAAAGGCCCACTGGTGGTCTCAACACTGCCTGGTTAACACATGGCTTGGCCATCCTTCCTTGAAAGAACCAATATAGCTCTCTGGGCAGCTTACCTACTTGTTGGACCCCTGGCACCTCAGCAAGAATCTGCCGATGCTGTTTGCAGAGAGAGCAACAAATGCTGAAGATCACAGAGGGTCCGACGGCATCCATGGAGAGAGAGTAAGCTAATGTCTTGAGTCTAGATGACTCTGCATCAGAGCTGAAGTGTGAAGGGGCAGCTTTTATACTGCAGTTAATCTGAACAATCAACATCTTCTTTTCCTCCAGCACTCTCCATCCCACCACTCCCAAACCCCAGCACCGCAACTATAGCATAAATGCTGCCCCCTCCAAATTTCACTTCAGCTCTGATGAAGAGTCACCCAGACTCGAAACATTAGTTTGCTCTCTCTCCATGGATGCTGTCTGACCCGTTGTGATCTCTTGCATTTGTTGTTTTCAGTTCAGATTCCAGCATCTGCAATTATTTGCTCTTCTTTGCAGAATCAGGACACTTTCAGGGAACATTCCTCAACTCTCTTGTTCCACTCACATGCATAAGCAATCAAGCAAGTCTACAAGGATCAGTGAACTAATAAAACTCAAACGAATCAACCACCGAACTACAGAGTTTGGAAGTATAGTATAATTGGCATAAGATTTGGAGGTGAAATAATTTGTTTACATGAAGGATTATTAAGGTCAGGATTAAATTCCATATTAACTTTCAAAAGATATTTGGTTATGCATTTGCATAGAACTGATTTGTTGGGTTGCTGTAGATAAAATGGTTTTAACTCTTACAAAGTGATAGCACAGGCAGGATTGGCTGAGAGGCTCCTTTCACACTTTCGGATTCTCTGGTGTCCTATGCAGCTGTGAATTCCTCCCACAGCTCACCAATTCAGAATGCATTCTCTCTTCCTGAGCCGTTCCTTGAGGTTTATGTTCTGATGCATTTTGAATGTAAGGGCTTGGCAAATGATTACTTCCAGGGGCCTCACATCCAACTATGACCCTGTTTGCACTCAGGGTCCAAGTGAGCAGGTTTTCAGAGGGCAGCAGAGTTGGTCCCAGAATGAGGTAGAGGAGTGGGAGCTCTTGGTGAAGTTCTTCCACCTTCATGTTACAGATGTGGAAAGTGATCGCAGACTCTCAGAATCGCCCAGTGAAGAGCCCAGTGTAAGGGTTGGGCAATGGGATATCCAGTTTGTGACGATCAACAATGAAAACAAAAAGGACGTCTTCTGACACAGTGGGCAGCATCTCTGCCTTCATGCTAGAAACACTGGCTCAACTCCCACCACAGGGATTGCTAACCAAAGGATGTGAACTTGTAATGTGGCTAAGTACGATCAGTATTGATCTAAAAATCGTTCTAATGCACATGAATGATAGGAAATTAGACTGAGAAAGATTTTTAGCCAGCCATGTGATGAAAAGCACATTGGAGCTTCTGCCAAATTTATCCATAGTTCCAGCCTGCGTGTTGCCACAGCAACCTGGACTCCCCAAGAGAACTGTAACATTGCACCACCAAGCATTCTAAGTCACTGGATAAATCTATAAAGCACAATGTTATCTATCTTCTAAGCAGTTGGGTCACTGAAGGAGGTTTTTATTATCTGGAGCTGCTTTTCCATTCAGGAACATCTTCAGTGTTACTTCATTAAAATCAAACTTTCCCCTATTGAAATGTTCCAAGGCCTTTTGCGCTATTTCACTGATCATTAAGAAAATTCCAAAACAGATTGCGCCAACCCCGAAATAGCAAGGTTGCCATCATGTGGCTAGACACCATAGAGAAACAAACAACGTTCTGGATCAATTTAACTTGTTTGATGGATCAATCATGTCTGTAATTCTCCCTAGTCGTTTGCTATTGAATTTATGTCAGTGTAGTATGGATAAACATTCAGAATCTAGCTTTGTCCTTAGCTTAAAAGGCCAAAATATATGGCTATTGATGAAGCTGAAGACCAGGGCTCAGTCCCAGCAGCCACGTCTGTGTACAAGACACTTGATATAGTCAGCAAACATGGGTGCCCCTTCTCATCTGTCAATGCTCCATATATTCATTGGAATTTTGTTGTGATCAGTTTGGACAGTTGCCCAAATGAGTGCTGCAGAGGTCACGGTGTGAGCATATCTGATTCAAGCCTAATTACATTGTGAAGCCAGATCACAAAGTTGCTCAATGATAGGCACGAGATCAGCAGAAAGTTATTCGATCTAACTCATGGATGAAAACACAGGGCAGCTGCGCACGTTTTGGAAAGTGTGATTGAAATGTGTTTTTAAGTGCTGTATCTGCTTGGTTACTATATGTGACGATGCTGAAAGCAGGTTCACTCACTAGAACATCTGAAAAATCATTCATGACTGGAAACAGAAAGGGGAAGTACAAGCAAACTTAATCCCAGTGTAGGAGCATTCAATTAGAAAGAAAGTCTGGAAGCACTTAAATATCTTCTGACTTGAAAAGAGACAACAGAGAACAGACTTTGAAAAGATGGACATCAGTTGATTTATTCGACTGACAGATAGGGTTTAAAACAAGACAAAGGGGCACCTGGTGAAAGGTGAAATTAGGATCAACAAATGTCTTGTTTTGTAGGAGGAGTTCATAACTTCAATTCATAAAATTATAGAATGAGACAGTGCAGCTAGGGGCCATTTGGCCCATCATGGCTGTATCAGTCCTCAGAAAGAAACATCACACGATTCCTGCTCTGCTGGCTCTTTCCTCACACCTGAGCAATGTTTCCCCTTTTAGCCATGATCTCATTTCCTTTTGAGGGTTATCTACATTTACCACTCTTCCAGACAAGACATTCCAGATGATTACTTACTCTGCGAGAGTCTTTTTTCTCTCCATTCACCTTTTGAATTTTTTTTACCATGATCTGTCTTCTTGAATGACTGAATTTTTCAGCCATTGGAGATTATTGTATAGACTTCCACTTATTGCAGTAACCTCGCAATGATCTCACTGAACACAAATAGCAGAGTGTGGGCAGAGCCAGAGTGTGCTAGACAAAACTACCCCAGACTAGCTGCAGTGCTACTCTCTGGAACATTTACATGAGCACATAAACATGATCATACAAAGAAGATAAATTAGTCCTTACCCAATGTGACTATACAATCAGTACCCACTGTAACTATGATTACCATGTTAAGGAACAGGAGCAGGTCCCCTCAAGCCTATTCTGCCACTCAGTGAGATATGGCTGGTCTGTGACCTAACCCCATCAATCCACCTTTATCCCTTATCCCTTAATTTCTTATGCTAACAAAATTCTGAACAATTTCAGTTTGAAAATTAACAATTGATCTGACATTGACTAACGTTTATCGTCACACAACACCAAGTTATAGTCACTTCAACTGATGAAGGAGGAGTGCTTTGAAAGTTTGTGATTTCAAATAAACCTGTTGGACTATAACCTGGTGTCATGTGATTTCTGACTTTGTCCACTCCAATCCAACACTGACACCTCCATAGCATTGATGTCTAATGCAAGAGAGTTCTGAGGAGTGTTGATACTTTACTGAAATACAGCTCTCTGTGCAATAGTCCGTGGGCGGCACGTTGGTTAGCACTGCTGCCTCACAGCGGCAGAGACCCGGGTTCAATTCCCGCCTCAGGCGACTCTCTGTGTGGAGTTTGCACATTCTCCCCGTGTCTGCGTGGGTTTCCTCCGGGTGCTCCGGGTTCCTCCCACAATCCAAAAATGTGTGGGTCAGGTGAATTGGCCATGCTAAATTGCCCGTAGTGTTAGGTGAAGGGGTAAATGTAGGGGTATGGGTGCGTTGTGCTTCGGTGGGTCGGTGTGGACTTGTTGGGCCAAAGGATCTGTTTCCACACTGTAAGTAATCTAATCTCTAGTGCAGTTCCAAATCACCATTACCCTTCTCTGAGGCTTACTAGTCTATCTGACCCTATGAGTCAAGCATAAAGTGAGATCATACTGAGGATGTAGAGAGAGCCACATCTGCTGGTGAGCAGCAACCTCTATCACCTACTTACTCTATGTAGATCAGTGGGAGGACAGAACATTCAGAGGACTTTGTAGGCATGGTCCCAGCTCCAAGTGTTCCTTACATCAGCAACGAGTCACTGTTAACATATTCCATTCTTTAGCATCTTGGCGCATGCCCATGAGCCTATGAGATACAACTTTGACTTTAAGTGTCCTCACGCACATGCACAGACACGTACCCAGACAAACGTACTTATTGAATCCCTGGTGTGTAAGCACTAACCTGAACATTCTTCCAGCTTTCCTTGGTAATGTCAACAGAGAAGGCCATTCAGGCACCATTGGCCATGTGGAAAGCAGTCTGTGGTGGTGCCCCACTCCCACAGATGTCAACACAAGACTGCACAGTTTCTCTAAAAGGATAAGCGAAGTTCCCCAGCCCCGACCCCACCATCTCAGTAGCATGAGTAGGAGAATGCAGTTCTCTTACAGAAGGGTCTGTTTGTTTGGTTGTAGTCTTCATCAACTGACGTTGAAGAGGTTACCATCAATGAGACAAATTACTAACAAAACCTGGGGAAAGTCATTCAGTTGTAAAGGTAAAGGCACCGAATCTCTACAGCACACATAGGGCTAATCCCTATATATAGAGAGACATCTGGTGTTTGTTTAACCTGAGGGTTACCATGCCCCAGCTGAGGGAGAGGTTGAGAAGGAGAGTCCTTCATGATAACTTCAGCTGGTGCAAAAATTATGTACCACTCTGTTGCATAACCAGCCATCCAGATAACTGAGCTCACTGACTAGCCTATACTTCAAGCCAAAAGATTGACAATAGCGTCAGTACAATGACACACTATAGGGGAGAGTTAAAAATCACACAACACCAGGTTATAGTCCAACAGGTTTAATTGGAAGCACGAGCTTTCGGAGCGACGCTCCTTCATCAGGTGATTGTGGGGGGCTCGATCGTAACACAGAATTTATAGCAAAAATTTGCAGTGTGATGTAACTGAAATTGTACATTGAAAAATTGATTGTCTGTTAAGCCTTTCATCTGTTAGAATACAGTGATAGTTTCACTTCTTTCATGTGTAAATCACAAAACCCTTTTTTTAAAAAGTTGCATTCTCGGGTTAGCTGTTAACAATGGTGATAGCTAGACAATATGTTGAAGGTGTTAGCCCCCTGTGTTCTCTGTCTATGACCTGATGTTTAGATTGATTCTAATCTAAAAAGTGAGATAACAGAGTTTTACATAAATTCATGCAGTTTTTGAGCTCAGAGTTCTACAGAAATGTATGCAGTTTTTGAGCAAGGTGCAATGTAACCCTACAAGTACAAATTCACCACATACAAAATCCTCCACAATCACCTGATGAAAGAGCGTCGCTCCGAAAGCTAGTGTGCTTCCAATTAAACCTGTTGGACTATAACCTGGTATTGTGTGATTTTTAACTTTGTACACCCCAGTCCAACACCAGCATCTCCAAATCATGACTATAGGAGAGAAATAGTGTGCTGAGAATGCACACATTAATGCTCCTTCTAACAATGAGGTACAACAGAAAATTGATGCATCCACAGAAGCCCATGAGAAATTGGGACTAGCCCTGATCACCTTAACAGTGAAGCCCTTTACAAACCCACAGCAAATATTTCAAATCCGGTACCATAAGTGAAATATTGAAAAATGTCCTTCAGTGCAATGTCACTCTTTTCCCATACGATACAGTTTGTCTATCTCAAAAACATTGACACTGAAGAAGAGATGCAACAATAATCCTAGCACTTATGCATCCTCAATTTTTCAGAAAGTATAATATTAGACTGACACTAAACACAAAATCTATCAGGCCGTGGTTTTCTCCAACTCTACCAGCTGCCAGATTCACTGTGCAGAGGCAGGAGGCTGGGAGAACACAGCAAGACAGGCAGCATTAGGAGGACAGGCAGGAGGCTGGGAGAACACAGCAAGCCAGGCAACATCAGGAGGGACAGGCAGGAGGCTGGATGAACACAGCAAGACAGGCAGCATCAGGAGGGACAGGCAGGAGGCTGGAAGAACACAGCAAGACAGGCAGCATTAGGAGGGACAGGCAGGAGGCTGCAAGAACACAGCAAGACAGGCAGCATCAGGAGGGACAGGCAGGAGGCTGCAAGAACACAGCAAGCCAGGCAGCATCAAGAGGAACAGGCAGGAGGCTGGATGAACACAGCAAGCCAGGCAGCATCAGGAGGGACAGGCAGGAGGCTGGATGAACACAGCAAGCCAGGCAGC
>NC_057736.1:11406994-11436668 GCF_004010195.1 Chiloscyllium plagiosum | reverse complement strand
CACAGTAAGCCAGGCAGCATCAGGAGGGACAGGCAGGAGGGTGGGAGAACACAGCAAGCCAGGCAGCATCAGGAGGGATAGGCAGGAGGCTGGATGAACACAGCAAGCCAGGCAGCATCAGGAGGGACAGGCAGGAGGCTGGATGAACACAGCAAGACAGGCAGCATAAGGAGGGACAAGCAGGAGGCTGGATGAACACAGCAAGCCAGGCAGCATCAGGAGGGACAGGCAGGACGCTGCAAGAACACAGCAAGACAGGCAGCATCAGGAGGGACAGGCAGGAAGCTGGATGAACACAGCAAGGCAGGCAGCATCAGGAGGGACAGGTTGGAGGCTGCGAGAACACAGCAAGCCAGGGAGCAACAGGAGGGACAGGCAGGAGGCTGGGGGAACACAGCAAGACAGGCAGCATCAGGAGGGACAGGCAGGAGGCTGGATGAACACAGCAAGCCAGGCAGCATCAGGAGGGACAGGCAGGACTTGCTGTGTTCTTCCAGCCTCATGCCTGTCCCTCCTGATGCTGCCTGCCTTGCTGTGTTCATCCAATGGAGAAAGTGAGGTCTGCAGATGCTGGAGATCAGAGCTGAAAATGTGTTGCTGGAAAAGCGCAGCAGGTCAGGCAGCACAACTTTCCTCATTCCTGAAGAAGGGCCTATGCCCGAAACGTCGATTCTCCTGTTCCCTGGATGCTGCCTGACCTGCTGCGCTTTTCCAGCAACACATTTTCAGCTGTGTTCCCCCAGCCTCCTGCCTGTCCCTCCTGATGCTGCCTGCCTTGCTGTGTTCATCCAGCCTCCAGCCTGTCCCTCCTGATGCTGCCTGCCTTGCTGTGTTCCTCCAGCCTCCTGCCTGTCCCTCCTGATGCTGCCTGCCTTGCTGTGTTCTCCCAGCCTCCTGCCTGTCCTTCCTGATGCTGCCTGGCTTGCTGTGTTCCCCCAGCCTCCTGCGTGTCCCTCCTGATGCTGCCTGCCTTGCTGTGTTCATCCAGCCTCCAGCCTGTCCCTCCTGATGCTGCCTGCCTTGCTGTATTCATCCAGCCTCCAGCCTGTCCCTCCTGATGCTGCCTGGCTTGCTGTGTTCATCCAGCCTCCAGCCTGTCCCTCCTGATGCTGCCTGCCTTGCTGTGTTCTCCCAGCCTCCTGCCTGTCTATTTTGGATTCCAGCACCTGCAGTTTGTTTTTGTCTTTAAACTGTGAGCAGAGCCGACAAGAATCAGATAGTTCTCATTAGCCACATGAGAACCCGTAGCCAACACTTGTGAACTGCCCATGCTAAACTTCCCATAGTATTCAGGGATGTGTAGGTTAGGTGCATCAGTCAGGGATAAATGTACAATAATATGGTAGTGGAATGGGTCTTGGTGGGTTACTCTTCAGAGGATCGGTGTGGTCTTGTTGAACCGAATGGCTCGTTTCCTGTAGGGATTCTATGATTCTATGACCTCTCACATTCACTCAGCCATCCTCAGGAAAGAATTATCCTCAACACGAGGGTGTACAGATGGACAGAGCTGAAGAATAATATGGGATGAAATTTTCCCCTTCACAACCATGGACACTGAAACCAATTGTGGAATCCCTCTCTCTGTGGATGTGATTCAGTCACATTTGTTTATTCATTCACAGAGTCAGGATCTGGTTTTTAAGACCTTGTTGGTATTTATTGTACAGTGAAGATGGTGGTGAGCCACTTTCATGAAGACAACTCACTCACTGAATAGCTCACTTGCTGATTAGCTCACTCATTGAATAGCCGACTCAGCTGTTTTAGAGGACGGTTAAGAATTTTAACCATAGTTCTGGCATCACAGAAAGTATGACAGATTTCTTCCCCTAAAGTGACTCTCCTGAAACTGAATTAGATCTTTTTCCTGTCCAGGAGCGGTGGGAGACAGAGCGGAGGTGACGTTGGGACCAGGAGGTTGCTGGGAAGGTAAGGACTTAGTATATATTTGGGCAGCGACTAAACCTGATATACTACACGTATAATACCTCCCTCCTGCCCAACCCCCACCCCCACTCCTCTAACCAGAAGAAAAGGACTCTGCAAGGTAAGGGTTTTTTCTTTTCTTATATATATTTAAGTGCATTGTTAGGTATTAGTTAGTTGAGTTAAAGCTAAAGCTAAGGCTTACAATGGCAGGGGACCTCAGACCCATGGCATGTGCCTCTTGCTTGATGTGGGAGCTCGGGGACGTGGCTGACATTCCTGACTCTTACACTTGCAAGAAGTGTGTCCGGCTGCAGCTCTTGTTTGACCACATGATGGCTCTGGAGCTGCGGATGGACTCACTGTGGAGCATCCGCGATACTGAGGAGGTCGTGGATAGCACGTTTAGTGAACTGGTCACACTGCAGGTTAGAATTGCTGAGGGAGACAGTGAATGGGTGACTAAAAGGCAGAGAAAGAGTAGGAAGGCAGTGCAGGTGTCCCCTGTAGTCATCTCCCTTCAAAACAGGTATACCGTTTAGGATACTGTTGGGGGAGATGGCTCACCAGGGGAGGGCAGCAGTTGCCAGGATCACGGCATCGTGGCAAGCTCTGCTGTTCAGAAGGGTGGGAAAAAGACTCGTAGGGCCATAGTCATAGGGGATTCTATGGCAAGGGGAGTAAATAGGCGGTTCTGTGGCTGAAAACAGGACTCCCGGATGGTATGTTACCTCCAAGGTGTTCGGGTCAGGGATGTCACCAATCGGCTGCAGAGCATTCTGAAAGGGGAGGGTGAGCAGCCAGTTGTGGTGGTGCATATAGACACCAACGATATAAGCAAAAAAAGAGATGAGGTCCTGAAAGCAGAATTCAGGAAGCTAGGAGAGAAGTTAAAGACGAGGACCTCAAAGGTAATGATCTCAGGATTGCTACCACTGCCACGTGCTAGCCAGGGTAGAAATGAAAGAATAGGCAGGAGGAACACGTGGCTTGAGGGATGGTGTAGGAGGGTGGGGTTAGGATTTGTGGGACATTGGGGTTCTGGGGGAGGTGGGAATATTACCTCTTGGTTGGTCTACACCTGAACCAGACTGGAACTAATATCCCTGGGGGAGATTTTGCTACTGCTTTTGGGCTGGGTTTAATCTAATGTGGCAGGGGACTGGGAACCAGAAGAGAGGATTAGCAGACATTGAGATGGAAACTAGAGACTGTAAGGAACAGGATCATGAAGTTAGCATTACCAAGGGAAGAGTAGGCAGAGAGCAGATGAATGCAAAGGAGCTGGTGGTCTAAAGTGCATATGCTTTAATGCTCGGAGTATAATGGGTAAGGCAAACGAACTTAGGGCTTGGATTGGTGCCTGGGAGTATGCCATTGCTGCAATCATAGAGACTTGGTTGAAGGAAGGGCATGATTGGCAACTAAATGTTCCAAGATATAGATGCTTCAGACAAGACAGGGAGGGAAATAAAAGGGGATGAGGAGTTGCATTGCTGGTCAGGGATGATACCACGGCTGTGCTAAAGGAGGAGGGCATTGGAGGGCTTGAGCAGTGAGGCACTATGGGTAGAGCTGAGAAATAAGAAGGGTGTAGTTACATTGTTGGGGCTATACTACAGACCTGCCAACAGTAAGCGTGAGGTTAGAAGAACAAGTAGGTAAACAGATTGTGGAAAGATGTAGAGGCAACAGGGTTTTGGTGATGGGAGATTTTAATTTTCCCAACATTGAATGGGATCCACTTAGTGTCAGAGGTCTGGATGGGGCAGAATTTGTAGGGAGCATCCAGGAAAGTTTTCTAGAGCAGCATGTCAGTAGTCCAACTAGGGAAGGGGGCTTATTGGACCTAGTGTTGGGGAATGAGCCAGGCCAGGTGGTAGAAGTTGCAGTGGGGGATTTATTTGGAAATAGTGACCACAATTCTGTAAGTTTTAGAATACTTATCAACAAGGATGAGAGTGGTCCAAAGGGAAGAGTACTAAACTGGGCCAAGGCCAATAATATCAAAATTTGGCAGGAGCTGGGAAATGTGGATTTGAAGAGAAGTCCACATTTGATATTTGAGAGGCTTTCAAAGATAGGTTGAAGATAGTGCAGTATAGGCATGTTCCTTTGAAAACAAGTGATAGGAAAGGCAAGGTTTGTGAACTTTGGATGACAGGAGAAATTATGCAACTAGCCTAGAGGAAAAGGGAAGCGCACATGAGGTCCAGGCAGCTAAGAACAGAACGGGCCCTGGAGGAATATCTGGAGAGTAGGACCAATCTTAAACGAGGAATCAGGCAAGCTAAAAGGGGTCATGAAATAACTTTAGCAAGCAGAATTAAGGAGAATCCCAAGGCCTTTTATTCATATATAAGAAGCAAGAGGGTAACTAGATAAAGGGTTGGTCCATTAAACGATAAGGAAGGAAGGTTGTGTGTCGAACCTCAGAAAGTGGGTGAGATTCTTGATGATTACTTTGCATCAGTGTTCACTGAAGAGAGGGACATGATGAATATTAAGATTATAGATAGAGGTTTCTTTACTCTGGATCACATCGACATAAGGAGGGAGGATGTGTTGGGTAGGTTAAAGAATATTAAGGTGGACAAATCCCCAGGACCAGATGGGATCTATCCCAGGTTGCTGAGGGAGGTGAGAGAGGAAATAGCTGGGACCCTGACAGATATCTTTGTTGCATCCTTAACCACAGGTGAAGTGCTGGGGGACTGGAGAGTTGCTAATGGTGTCCCCCTGTTCAAGAAGGGTAGTGGGGATATTCCAGGTAAGTACAGGCCAGTGAGCTTGACGTCAGTAGTGGGAAAGTTGTTGGAGAGAGTACTGAAGGATAAAATCTATTTATATTTGGAAGTGCATGGGCTTATCAGTGATAGACAACATGGTTTTGTGCGGGGGGAGATCAAGCCTTACCAACTTAATAGAGTTCTTTGAAGAAGTGACCAAGTTGATAGATGAAAGAAGGGCTGTAGATGTCATATTCATGGACTTTAGTAAGGCGTTTGATAAGATTCCCCATGGTAAACTAATGGGGAAAGTGAAGTTACATGGTGTGCAGGGTGTTCTAGCGAGGTGGATAAAGAACTAGTTGAGCAACAGGAGACAGAGAGTAATAGTTGAGTGGAATTTCTCAAAATGGAGAAAGATGACCAGTGGTGTTCCTCAGGGGTCAGTGCTGGGACCACTGTTGTTTTTGATATACATAAATGATCAAAAAGAGGGCATTGGTGATCTGATCAGTAAGTTTGCAGCTGGCTTGAAGATTGGTGGAGTAGCAGAAAGCATAGGGGACTCTCAAAGAATACAGGAGAATATAGATAGACTGGAGAGTTGGGTGGACAAGTGGCAGATGGAGTTCAATCTGGGCAAATGTGAGACCTTTTGGAAGGTCTAATTCTAGAGTGAACTTTACTGTAAACGGAAGAGTCTTGGAAAAAGCTGATGAGCAGAGAGATCTGGGAGTTCATGTCCATTGTACCCTGAAAGTTGCTGCACAGGTGGATAGAGTGGTCAAGAAGGCATATGGTATGCTTGCCTTCATCAGATGGGGTATTGAGTATAAGAGCAGGTAGGTCATGTTAAAATTTTACAAGACTTTGGTTCAGCCACATTTAAAATACTATGTACAGCTCTGGTTACCACTTTCCCAAAAGGATGTGGACACTTTGGAAAGAGTATGGAAGGTGCTAGCTATGAGGAGAAGTTGAGTAGATTAGGATTGTTTTCATTCAAAGAAAGGAGATTGAGTGGGGGACCTGATTGAGATCTACAAAATCATCAAGGGTGTAGACAGGGTGGATAGAGATAAGCTTTTTTCCCATGGTGAGGGATTCGATAATGAGAGGTCACATGTTCAAGGTGAGAGAAGAAACATTTAAGGGGGATACACGCGGAAAGTACTTTACACAGAAGGTGGTAGAAGCCTGGAACGCGTTGCCAGCAGAGGCAGGCACGGTAGATTCATTTAAGGTGTGTCTGGACAGATGCATGAGGAGGTGGGGAGCAATGGGATACAGATCCTTAGGAATTGGGCAATAGGTTTAGGCAGTGGATTTGGATTGACACAGTATTGGAGGGCTGAAGGGCATGTTCCCGAGCTGTAAATTTTCTTTGTTCTTTGATGAGTTTATTATGACGGTCTGATTGTGGCACGGTCATCAATACAGATTTATTTACCAGATACTAGACAATTGAAATTCAATTGTCTAGCTGCTATGACAAAATCAATATACAGAACACTCTCACTTGTCGAAACGTCAATTATCCGAATTTCTGATTGTCCAAACAAGATCCCAAGGTCCCGTAAAAGCATTATCTGTTATCCGAACAATCAGTTATCCAAACAAAATACTCACCGCCCGTATCGTTCAGATAATCGAGCTTGTTTTGTTAGCAGGATTAGGCGATTCAGCAGTTTGTGCCTGTTCCAGTCTGTGATCTTGGCTGATCTGATTGCAGCCTCAAATCCACATCCCTGCCAACCCCTCATAACTTTCACCTTCCCCCCACCACCTTGCTTAACAAGAAGCTATCCACCCCTGCATTAAAAATGTTCAAGGACTTTTTTTTCAGGAACAGAGTTCGAAAGACTCACAAGCCTCTGACAGAAAGGGTTTCACGTGATCTGTTTTAAATGGGTGGCCCCTGATTTTTTTAAAGAGTGACCCCTAGTTCTACATTCCCCCATATAAGGAAGCATCCTGTCCATGTCTATGCCTTTCAAAGCTCATCACCATCTTAAATGTTTCAATGGAGTCACCTCTACCTCCTCTAAATCCCAGCAGACTGTCCAAATTTCCTCATAATGTAAAGGTGCCGGTGTTGGCCTGGGATGGACAAAGTTAAAAATCACACAACACCAGGTTATAGTCCAAAAAATTTATTTGGAAGCACTAGCTTTCAGAGCTCTGCTCCTTCATCAGATGGTTGTGAATTTTCCTCATCAGACAACTCTCCCCATTTGAGCACATCTTCTCCTAATTTCTTATGTCTCCAGCTCATGAGGGCAAGCTTCTGGAGACCAGTGTAAAATTGTCAGAGTCAATGCCCACCATTTGTTTTGTCACCCACATACACCAGTTTACTGTAAATTGCCCTGGACTCGCGCCAGGTCTCCAACACTTTTCGGGTCTACCAGGGGGTGCTGCAGTCGTCAGGTTTAAGCTAGTTACTGAAGGTAGGCATTCAGCTGTAACAGGCGGTAAAGATGGAGGAAGTGAGGACTGCAGATGCTGGAGATTAGAGCCAAGAGTGTGTGCTGGAAACGCACCGGATTGGTTAGGACCACATTCATTGGGATTTAGAAGAATGATGGGATGTTCCATAGAAATCTGTAAAATTCCAACTGCACTAGATAGAGTGAATACACGAAGGATGTTCCTAATGACTGGGAAGCCCAGAAGCAAGGCTCACAGCCTCAGGATATGGGTAGGCCCCATTTAAGACTGAGACAAGGAGAAATATCTTCACCCAAAGAGAGAAAAACCTATGGAAATCTCTGCCACAGAAAGCAGTAGAGACCAAAACATTGAATGTTTTCAAGATGGATTTCCATGTAGTTGTTAGGACTAAAGGCAATAAAGGGGATGAGGGGAAAGCAAGAGCAGGAGACTGAGTTGGATAATCAGCCATGATCATATTGAATGGTGGAGCAGGCTCAAAGGGCTGAATGGCCTATTTTCTATGTTTCTATGTTTAGCCTTCAACCTTTCGTGATGTCCATGGAAGTATCTCACGGATATCACTGAATGCATGGGGGAATATTTGCTAGACAGTATTTCCAATGCCCTACCTAGCCCTGTATTACGACAGCATGCAGAACCCAGAGTTACAACACTGTGGTCCTGTCTTTGATTTGAGCTCAAGTCTATCAAAGTTTCCCCCAGGCAGACATTGTAATTCTACATTTGTATTTAAATCTTTGACAGGGAAATTGATATGCATTGGAAGAGATTCCATGTATTTTTGCCGTAAGAAACTTAGTTAATTTAAGGTAATTGGCAAAAGAACCAGAGGAGAGATGAGACGAGCTTTATATTTTTTTGCCCAGGGTGGTGCTATGATATGGAAAGCACTGACCAAACTTTTAAATGAAATTTGATACTTACTGAAAGTCAAAATTGTGCAGGGCTAAATGGAAAGGGCATGGGAATGGGGCTAAATTGGGCAACTGTTTCTCAGTGTTGGCACAGATACAATGGGCCAGATGACCTCCTCCTTTGCTGGATCACTCAATTATTCTATACCCATAGAGACTGAAACACTTCACAATAGCCATCAGAAAAGGTGGAGCTGCAAGTCATTCATTCCCATCGTTGGGAATGCTGCAGTTTAGATTTCTTATTTTATTTGTTTACGGAATGTGAGCATTACTGGCAAGGCCACAATTTGTTGCTCATCCCAACGTCCCTTTGAGCAAGTGCTGAGCAAAATGGAATACAATCATCTTCTTTTGTTATTGGCATGATTTCAACGAAGTAAGGTTTTTTCCCCTGATTCCCATTGACTTCAATCTTGTTCAGACTCCTTGATGGCACTCTTGGTAAAATGTTGCCCTAATGTCAAGGGCAGTTACTTTCACCTTTTGTCTTGAGTCTACCTCCACTGTCCATGCTTGGGCTGAGATGGCAATAGCCATCTGCAACAAGTAGATTAGTGACATCAAGTTAAGCAGGTTTATCCATTTAGTTGGATCCCTCATCACCTACTGCAGACTCAGTCTACTAGTTATGTCCTTGGTAGTCCACCCATTCAGCTGAGATAATACTGACCTATTCTTGGTGAGGAACACTGAAGTCCTGAAGTTCCTGATGAAGGGCTTATGCCCGAAACGCCGATTCTTCTGCTCCTCAGATGCTGCCTGACCTGCTGTGCTTTTCCAGCACCACAGTCTCAACACTGAAGTCCCCTACCCTGAATACATTGTGTAGCCTTGCTAACTTCAATGCACCCAGTTGTCATGGTTTCTAAATTATGACACTACACTTTAAAATTATTGCATTAGCCAGAAAGCACGTTCAGTTATCCTGAGGTTAATGTATAAATGTAAGTCCTGGTTTCTCTCAATTGGATTAGATTACTTACAGTGTGGAAACAGGCCCTTCGGCCCAACAAGTGTACACCGACCCGCCAAAGCTCAACCCACCCATTCCCCTACATTTACCCCTTTACCTAACACTACAGGCAATTTAGCATGGCCAATTCACCTGACCTGCACATCTTTGGACTGTGGGAGGAAACTGGACCACTCAGGGGAAACCCACGCAGACACAGGGAGAATGTGCAAACTCCACACAGTCAGTTCGCTTGAGTCGGGAATTGAACCCAGGTCTCTGGCGCTGTGAGGCAGCAGTGCTAACTGCTGTGCCACCGTGCCGCCGTGTTCTTTTTTTTTGAAAGGGGAGAAAACTCACAATCGTGCTGATTTTCCTATTCCTGTTTGTGAGGAGCAACCAATAGAGTTAAATAGTTAGGTGGGGAAAGGCTCGTAATGATGCACCACCTGCTTTTCGGATCATTACATTAAAAATGATGGAACATTGGGCAGGCCTACCAAGAGGGCAGAGACTGGCTAGCCAACATAAAGTAGAGAGTTGGGATAAATAGATATTTTTCCAGTTGGCAAGAGGTAACTAATGGGGTGCTACAGTCTTCGGGCCCCAACTATTTGCAACCTATCTTAGTGACATTGATAGTTGGTGAAGTAAGTTGAAATTTACTGTGGATTAGTGGGAAGTTATCCATTTTGATCAGAAGTATAAAGAGATAAATTATTGCCTAAATGGAGAAAAGCTATTGAGTGCTTCGGTGCAGAGGGACCTGAGTGTCCTTGTGTATGAATTGCAGAAAATTAGTATTGAGTACATGAGGTAACGAGGAAGGCAAATGGAACTTGCTAAAGGAACAGTATATGAAAGTAGGGAAATGTTGCTGAGAATGGACAAGGCATTAATGAGACTGTGCCTGGAGTACTATGGTCACAGTGGAGGCAGCTCAAAGGAGATTCACTGAATTGATTCCAGAGGTGAGGGTGGTTTGACTTATGAGGAGAAATTTACCAGTTTACCAAAAATATCCAGCATTTGTAAGAATAAGAGGAGATCCAATAGAGGTATATCAGATGTTACAGGAGATTGACAAAATAGATGTCAAGAGAATGTTTCCTCATGCGGTGCAATCTAGAAAGGTTATAGTTTTATGATAAGAGATTGCAGATTTAACACAGAGACCAGGAGCAATTACTTCTCTCAAAGGATCGTGAATTTGTGGAATTCAGATTATAGTGAATGTCAGGACATTGAATAAATTTAAGGAGGAGATGCAGAGGAACCTCGATTGTCCGAATGACATGGACGGGAAGTATTTTACTCGAAAAATCGAATGCTGAATAATGCAGTTTTGCCAAGCATTGGGACCTCGCCATCTTGCTGAATAATCTGAAATTTGGATAATTGAATGCTGGATAATGGAGGTGCCTCTGTGGACAGATTTTTAATTAGTAATGGGTCAAAGGGATATGGAGAGCGGGCAGAGAGCGGGCAGAGACCAGGCTGAAATGAGATCAGCCAGGATTAAATGGTGGAGCAAGTTTGAGGGGTTGAATTGCCTACTCCTACTCATAATTCTTATGTTCATTATGGACAAACATTTACCATCCCAGACTCCCTTTCCTGATTTTCTTTGATGAAATGTGCTGACCCAAAGAGATTTACTCCATAAACTAACCATTACCCTTCTTACATTACCTCAACGTTATGATATGAACAATCTTCTCTCCTTTAGTCCAAAATCACTCATCACAGTACTTTGTCATTCCTTGAAAGTCATAGAAACGTAAAGTCACATAACATGGAAGCAGACCCTTCAGTCCAACTAGTCCATGCCAACCAAACATCCCAATCTGACCTAGTCCATTTGCCAGCACTTGGCCCCTACCCCTCTAAACCCCTCTTATTCATAGCCCCATCCAGATGCCTTTTAAATGTTGTAATTGTACCCACTATCACCACCTCCTCTGTCAGGTCATTCCATACACGCACTATCCTCTTCGTTAAAAAGACCACTCAGGTCTTTTTAAAATCTTTCCGCTCTCACCTTAAACACACCTGCTCTAGCTTTGGACTCCCCCACCCTCAGAAAAATACCATGTCTATTCCCCCTATCTATGCCCCTCATGATTTCATAAACCCCTGTAAGGTCATCTCTCAGTCTCCGATGCTCCAGGGAAAGCAGCCCCAGCCTATTAAGTCTCTCCCTATAACTCAAGCCCTCCAGTCCTAGCAACATCCTCATAAATATTTTCTGCACCCTCTCAAGTTTAACAACGTTCTTCCTATCGAAGGGTGACCAGAATTGTACACAATATTCCAAAAGTGGCCTCACCAATGTCCTGTACAGCCACAACATGACCTCCCAACTCCTATACTCAATATGCTGACCAATAAAGGAAAGCATACCTAACGACTTCTTCACCATCCTGTCTACCTGTGACTCCACTTTGAAGAAACTATGCTTCTGTACTCTTAGGTCTCTTTGTTCAGCAACACTCCACAGGACCTCATCTTTAACTGTATCTGTCTTCCCCTGGTTTGCCTTAACAAAGTGCATCACCTCACATTTATTTAAATTAAACTCCAGCTGCCACTCCTTGTCCCATTGGTCCATCTGGTCAAGATCCCATTGTACTCTGAGGTAATCTTCTTCACTGTCCACCACACTACCTATTTTGGTGTCATCTGCAAACTTACTAACCATACTTCCTATATTCACATCCAAATCAACATATAAATGACAAAAGCAACGGACCCAGCACTGATCCTTGTGAAACACTACTGGTCATAAGCCTCCAGTCTGAAAAGTATCCCTCTATGAATCTATGACTCTGAATCCCCTCCAACAACGTACCCACCATTGACATAAGGCTCACCGGTTTATAGTTCCCTGGCCAGTCCTCGCAGCCTTTCTTAAATAATAGCACCACATCAGCCAACCTCCAGTCTCCCAGCACCTCACCTGTGACTGTCAATGTTACAAATATCTCAGTACGAGACCCAGCAATCTCTTCCCTAGTTTCCCACAAATTTCTGGGAACCACCTGACCAGGTGCCAGGGATTTATGTCAAGTGTGTGGTGCTGGAAAAGCACAGCAGGTCAAGCAGCATCTGAGGAGTAGGAAAATGAAGGGATTTTCCCTTGCCAGGTGCTTATCACTGGGGAAATAGCAGGGATTTATCTATCTTTGTACTTTTTAAGACCTCCAGCAGCTCCTCTTCTGCAATATGAACTCTTTTCAAGACATCACTGTTTATTTCTCCAAGTTCCCTAGTTTCCATGTCCTTCTCCAAAGTAAATATTGACATGAAATATTTGTTTAGTATCTCAGCCATCTCCAATGGATCCATATATAGACGGCCATGCTGATCTTTAAGGGGCCCTATTCTCTCCCTCATTACTCTTTTGTATTTATAGAATCCCTTTGGATTTTCCTTAATCCTATTTGCCAAAGCTATGTCATATCCCCTTTTTGCCCTCCTGATTTCCCTCTTACATATATTTCTTTGCCCTTATACTCCTCTAGGGATTCACACAATCCCATCTGTCTATAACTGACATATACCGCCTTTTTCTTGACCAGGGCCTCAGTTTCTCTCATCATCCAATGTTCTCTACAACCACTAGCCTTGCCCTTCACACTAACAGGAACATACTGGACCTGAACTCTCGTTATTTCATTTTTAAAGGCCTCCACTTCCCTTTACCTGTACATAGACTCTACAAAACTGTTACGACACGGGGTAAACCCTCCTGCTTAATTTAAACCAGGAACACAGAAAAGATTTATCCTGTGCAGTAATCTGTGAAAATTCGAGAGCCCAAGAACCACTTGAAGTAAAAACTAACAATTTTATGTCTTAAAGTATAACAGAGAATAACTAACTAATAACTATTTATAACTCCTTCCTCTAACCTATCTTTTGCTTTACCCTCTACAATATTGGTTCGCTAAAAATCCCAATTAAGATTTATAACGCAAAACTTCTTATCCCAAAACCAGGCAGCTTTCGGTTCTCTGTATTCCTGTCTTCTTTTCTTCTTCTTGGGGATTCTGCTTCACAGGTTACTGATCGATTAAGGTACCTTTAAGAGAGCTATTTTTCAGGTAACTTTACATGCTGGTGGCTTGGAAGTTCTCCTCACAACTGTTAAAAAGTCCCCGGTCTTATACCCCCCAAAGCATCAGATTGTGTCATAGGTTTTTAAGATTGTCAATATACTAAATTTAAACTTGATTAGAGGTTGGTATTTTGAGGTATAGTTCAAACTAATTGGTCAAATTTGATTTTGTTTTTCTCCAGGCAACCAGCCTAATCAAGTTGTTTGATCAAATGTGACATTATATTTTTGTTCAGACCACTTGGTTCTGTCAGGTAGTTCTACTAGCTAATAACTTTCTTAAAGGTACAGTACATCCACATGTTCATAACAAAACAAATTTTGAAATTTCCTGTCTAATAT
This sequence comes from Chiloscyllium plagiosum, assembly GCF_004010195.1. Classification (NCBI taxonomy): domain Eukaryota; kingdom Metazoa; phylum Chordata; class Chondrichthyes; order Orectolobiformes; family Hemiscylliidae; genus Chiloscyllium; species Chiloscyllium plagiosum. Next base: position 11,423,222 of record NC_057736.1, on the reverse strand, counting down.
AATCAAAATTGGCCTTACTCCAATTTAGAGCTTTAACCTTTTGATCAGTTCTATCCTGTATTGTAACTATTTAAGAAGCTGACAGAATTATGATCACTGGCCCCAAAGTGCTCCCCACTGATACCGAAGTCACTTACCCTGCCTTATTTCCTGAACTTGCTGAAAACATAGGAGACAATCACACCGATCGGCAGGAGATAAAGCTCCCCATAGATTAACCAAACGCCTGGATCTCTAGCAAGGAACAAAACATCAATTAGTTCCAGACTGCCAGCAAAGCTAGCAAAAGAGTTAATTGCTATTTTCTACACTCTGTTTCCTGTCTGCAGGCCATCTCTGCATACCAATGTAATCTTCAGACAATTATTTTATGGAAATAGCAAATTATTCACCATGCTGTTATTGTGGAAATGTTGTGGAGTATTCCGGTTAAGGTATAAAAACTTTCAGTTACTATAAACATAGGCATAGACATGAACACCGTGTTTAATACAGACTGTTTTTAAGTATCTCAATTCTAAGCTGCATGTATATTATGAGCAACTTGACTTTGACTCCTGACTTTATAATGTTACATTGTACTATGTTACAGGACAGACACTGTGGCATATAGTCCATTATAACAGAAAATATACTGAGCTCCTGAGGACAGGGTTATAATGAAGGTGAAGTGAGCCTGCTGTGTAGATAATATGGGGTGACCTTCCTCACAATGCCTGACACTCTTGGTGTATTAAAAATACAGAACTCTAAAAATGTTCCTTTCAGTTCAATGCTACTGCTTGGACAGAGGAAATTATTTTTTTCCGGTTCATTCAGGCATTACTCCAATTGTTTGTGCTTTGATCACGGCAGTGCTACTGAGGCTGTCAGATGGTGTCAATGGGTTCAGGAGACAACTATGTCTGTGTAGGGAACATTGGACAGGGGTACATCCACACACCTACTCGTTATCAGAGACAGGTTTACCCACCTAGAGTGACCAACCCCACGTTAGGCACTGAATAAAAACCCAGAGAAAGTGAGGACTGCAGATGCTGGAGATCAGTGTCAAAACGTGCGTTGCTGGAAAAGCACAGCCGGTTAGGGGGCATCCAAGGAGCAGGAGAGTCGACGTTTCAGGCATAAACTCTTCATCAGGTGTATTTCTGATGAAGGGCTTGTGCTCGAACCATCGACTCTCCTGCTCCTTGGATGCTCCCTGACAGGCTGTGCTTTTCCAGCACCACACTTTTTGACACTGAATACAAATCCGACAACTCAGTCAGAGTACATGAAGCAGAATTAGGCAGCTCCTTTGCACCTCAAGGCCAGCAGGTAAACTACCAGGAAAGATCTTTGTAGTAAATCATATCACATGCATGGTTTAAAATGAGACTTTTACAGTGCAATGGGATTGGATAATATGGTAGGAAAGTGCAGTTACAAAGGAATTGATTTTTTTAAACCCAAAAATGCTTTCCAGCTTCTAAAATATTTTACATTCACAACAGGAAATAAATATTGAGCCAATTTTCAAATGCCAGGTGGAGTTGAGACCCTGTGCGGGTAAGTTTGGGATTTAAAAATCACAACTCGTGAGAGCACTTTGGGGCCTCTGGAATAGCCTGAGGTTTTCAAAGTACTGTGTTACAGGTATGTCAATCATATTGTTAAGATATTAAAATGGAGAGCGTTGCTTAATTAATTGCTCAGAGCTCTTCTAAAGAGAGGCTGCTTGGACACTAGATTAATAGGTAGTAGTAGAAGTAGTGTAATGCTGCTTTCTGTGAATGAAGTATTAATGTTCAGCATCATACTTCAACAACTGACTTGGGATTGGGATAACATGCTGATTGTTGGGAGTGGAGGGATTGAAGGAACCTATTTTCCACCAATTAACAATTTAATTAAACTCTTCTGGGAGCTACTCAAGATATGGGATAATTCAGGAATGTAGGATTGAATGCTGATTTTGGTGAACACGTTAATTGTCAAATTCACATGTCACCAAAGAAACGTTTGCTATTTAATGATGACCTTAGATAATCTGCACTGGAACATATGAATCTCTGTTTGGTCTGTCTCCCTTATTCAAAACCATTTATACTCCACATTCCTTTGAGGATCTGCCTGAGCTCTTCAGGAAGATAGCAGCAGACCCCAATATGGCTGCCGCCTATTTCTTCCATTGGTCAGATAGGTAGCTCCTGTCTCCTTGGACCAATTTTCACCTCTAATTTGCTGTAAACTCACCTCCCCTTGCAATTAGGGTATTCATGTTCAGAAATAGCGTCGCAACAGCAAAGCCATTGAGGCATGTGATTGGGACTCAGAATGTATCCAGGATGGTTCCTGACACATGTTTTGAAAGTCCAGTCAATTAAAACTGGCTGCAATAGATGGTGAAATGGTGAAACGGTGAGATGGTTTGATCTATTCCATCAAACTATTGAAGATCAGGTGCAGTAACCCATCCAGTTACCAGTTACCAACTGTGTGCACTTGTATAAAAAATATTTTAAGTAATTTTAAATAATCCATATGAAAGCTGCCTTTAATGATGGTCAGAAGCAGTGAGGACAACCATTGTCTCTCTGCACAGCAGCACTACTTCCTTGAACATGGGTCAGATATTTATCTCACACACCATCGGTGAAGAGAGTCTGGAATGGGAAGCTACATGGAGCTACCACTTACAATTGTGCAGATGGGTGAGGGAGCGATGGCCTAGGACTCTGGCACTGAGAGGGCAATCATGCCAGGAGAAGTCCCCGTGGTCCCAGCGATGACAGTCTGCATGGGTATGCTGAGCGATGAAGAGGAGCAGCAGGTGAGCAGCCATTCGGTGTATTCTGGCTCTCCTCACTGAGAGGCTGGAGTGATGCAGCCGATCCCAGCAACCACCTGACTGCCTCCATCAACAGGTTGGAGAGGCAGGTCCAGCACCCTCTAGGTAGGAGGTACAGTACAATGTACGTGATGATGGAGGTGCCCTTGACTGGACACTGCCCGGACCGCCTGGTTGTATGATAATCCCAACTGTCAGTGTTACAGTACGGCAAGGCTTGATTCTGAGGGCACACTGGCAGCAGCTTTGGTGGACCAGTCTGATTCGCACTGTGGTAAGGTTAAAATCAACTGGGAGAGATTAAGGGCTACAGATGCTGGAGATCAGAGTCGAGAGTGTGGTGCTGGAAAAGCACAGCAGGTCAGGCAGCATCCGAGGAGCAGGAGAGTCATTGTTTCGGGCATAAGCCCTTCATCAGACGGTTCTGAACCGAACCCGTAGCGCCGCATCAATCCACATGATGTAAGACTCCCTCACCCACGCCAGGAGTGTCAACACAAAGACTTTTACTCTCAGGCCAGAGAAGGAAACAGAAGCTCAGGAGTCAGAATTGGAAAACCTGAAGTCTAGCTACAAGGGTTTACTACAAAAACAAAACTCTGCAGGTGCTCAAAACCTGAGATTAAAATCTGGAAATATTCAGTGGGTCAGGCAGCAACAGTGCAGAGAAATAAACTGAATTAATGGGATTCAATGGTAGTGCCAGTGTGTCTGCCAGCAGTTGGTAATCAGGTGCCACCACACTCGTCTCCACCCCAAGTCCCCCCTCCCCCCCCCCCACCCCCGTTACTCTGTATTACTTACCTGGTTAACAATGGGGTCCTCACCTTGGTGAAGGCCATTTCCAGCCTCTAACAGGTGCCAGCCAATCAGCGGCCAGCAGTCCCATGGCTCTCCAGCACCACTGAGAACACTGGTCACTGCTAGTAGTGTCGCAAACCCCAGGCCGATAACTGTTGCTGAGGGCTGGTGTGAATATAGGTGTGACAGCATTACTAGCAGATGTCAAGGAGTCTCCACAAGGTTTGTTGGGGGGCTCATTTGTAAGGGCTGGCAGTGGTCTTAGTGTGAAGGGCTAGCTTTCACATCAGTGAGTATCTCCATTGGGTGTAGCTGCCTAATTGGAAGGGTTCTTCCATCCAAACAGGTCTGGGTGGGTTGCTCTTCGGAGGGTCGGTGTGGACTTGTTGGGCCGAAGGACCTGTCTCCACACTGTAAGTAATCTAATCTAGTCACAGGCACTTCCACAAGAACCAGGCTTGGCTTCCAATTCACTTTGTGAGACTCTTACATGACCAGGTTAGCGTCTTAGTTGGGTTCAGGCAGGAATCACAGGATAGTTACAGTGCAAAGGAGGGCCGAGTTGGCCCATTGTGCCTGCACCAGCTCTTCAACCAAGCATCATTACTGACTGCCAGTCTCCTGCCATTTCCCTATACCCCCTGCACACCACAATTGTTTAAATAACCAACCAATGCTGTTGAAGCTGCCTCCATCACATTTCCAGGAAGACTATCTTCAATCCTTGGGAAGGTAACAGTCTCCTCCTTCAATCCATGCTTTCCTATTCAATTCCCCACCAAGCCCGTGTCCCAGTCCAACTTCAGGGAAGAATGAATAGACCTGAAATGCCATGGATGCTACCAGACACACTGAGTTTATCCAGCATTTTGGTTTCAGTTCATTACCATTTTGACCGGTGATGAGTCAGTTCTGTTGATTTTTATTGCCTCACTGCACCATTTGAAACATGAAATACTGTGTTCGTTGCAAATGGTAGGGAAGTACAAAACTTAGGACGACCCATGAATTTTAACTGAACTTGGGATATGCAGCTGCTAAGCCCTGGTGAAAGTTTAATCTTCTCACAATTCCTTTCTCACGTCTGCTCTGCATTTTCATCTCAGCTGTTCTGCTGACTCGTTACAAACGTTACAGTTATGGACTTCTGATAAAATTGTGCCCCGCGCTCAGCAATTTTCGGTCAAAAGCAAATAAATAATCCTTCCTGTTCTGACCTAGAGAACGTCACAGCATCTACTTTAAAAAAAATCACAGGCAAACAGTTAGAAACCTCAGAAAGAAGTAACGGTAAAAGAAGCAACGAAAACATAAAGTAAAATTAAAAAGAAATCTGCTCATTTCAGAGATTTATCATATTCAGAGGATCCCTCAAGCCTCTCTGGATAATCAAAGGGATACACAGCATGATTGCATCATAAACCCACCCTGTATAGTTTAAATGCATTTTAATGCAACATAATGCTTAACTTACACTCTTTAGTACATGTTGCACAAGGTCTTTTCTTCAGCCTAAGACGGTCCCCAGAAGATCATGATTAGATTACTTACATGATTAGATTAGATTACTTACAGTTTGGAAACAGGCCCTTCGGCCCAACAAGTCCACACCGACCCTCCGAAGAGCAACCCACCCAGACCCATTCCCCTACGTTTACCCCTTCACCTAACACTACAGGCAATTTAGCATGGCCAATTCATATTGTGTGTATAAGAACAGCTGGAGGCCAATCAGACCTTCAAGATTGTAACTACATTTAATTCGATCCCACATGGTCTGTCTCAACTTTACCTATTTGTTCTGGCTCCATTTCTCTGAGCACCCTTACACAACAAAACACCATCAACCTCAGTGACTGAATGTCGATGGGTCTTTGACAGAGCAGGTTCAGAAGCTCTGTTCATCTATTTCGTGTGAAACTTCGACTTCCCATCATCAAACCCAAGTCATGTTTTAATTGTAAGGTTAAGCCCCCATCCCCCACCCCATCCCACCCCCAACCCCAACCTTCAGAGGATATGGTTTTTCTCTTTACATTTTATGAACATGCAGTGATCAGCAGAAAGACTGATTTGATCACTCCATAATCTTCTGTACTCAAGGGAGTGAGAGCCTGGTATATGCAACCTGTGCTCATTCATTAACCCTTTCATGTCATCCTGATCTGGAATTAGAAGTCTAATGATAACCATGAATCCATTGTCGATTGTCGGAAAAACCCATGTGATTCACTAATGTCCTGTAGGGAAGGAAAATGCCATTCTTACCTGGTCTGGCCTCCATGTGACTGTGTTGACTTTTACTTGCCCTCTAAGCAATTAGGGATGGACAATAAATGCTGAGTCGAGACAGTGACGTCCCCATCCTGTCAATCATTTTTTAAGAATATGATGTACCAGCACTGCTCCCCATTCATGACACATAAAAACTCACCAAGGTGAGATATGCAAAACTGAGCACAGCTATTCTGGATACAACCTAACCAAAACTCTGCACAACTGCAGCATTACTTCCAATCCTTACATTTCCAACCCTCAAGTCAAAGTCAAACCTTTCTGTCAGTCCTCTTGGCCCTACTTGCCCAGGCGGAAGTGGGTACTGCAGATGCTGGAGATTAGAGTCAAGATTAAAGTGGTGCTGGAAAAGCACAGCAGGTCAGACAGCATCCGAGGAGCAGGAAAATAGATGATGTTTTGGGCAAACGCCCTTCATCAGGAATGTCTTGCCCATGCTGCCCCAGTGTTGCAGCTCAGATATTTGTACTGTGATGTCCTTATTCACCCTGACCTCATTTTCCAAACAAAACTTCAGCTTTGCAACATTGTCAAATTTAAAAACTGACAATTGTCAACAATTTGGGACTGGGACAGGAATGTAGGCAATGTTTTTACACTGTATTCTTCCCACTACTTTGGTTTTCAATCATCTTATTTGGGTTGTGGAAATTGATCCATCTTTGATACAATTGATACACTTTTCAAGCACTGAGCTCTTTCATTTCTTTGTGGGCAAACTCGCTGCATGATATAATAACTCAAAGCTGTCCTCAGGGAAATGCTGTTGAATTGATCTTGTTCTGTCCAACAGGAAGCAAGAGTTATCAGGCACAAGAGGTGAGAATTCTGGATAAAAATGTTTGTGTTATCATGTCTAAAGACTCGCCTGAGATTTGTAAAACACAGCTGAACACTTTTCTTTCAGCTTGTATGGATCAATAATGATCTAATTTACTGGTTCATTTAGTGTAAATGATAACACAGACTGGTAGCTGGCTTGGGACAGATGGCATATAACATAAAAAGCCAGCCAGGCCGAGTGCTGTAAGCGATATCTTAGTGGAAAGGAAGAGCGAGAACATGCTGCTACACGGTACTTGTTACTAGCAGGGGACTGCCAGTACTCATTTGTTCGTTAGCTGAAGCTTTAGAGAACAAGGTACCTGCAGGCATTTAGATGGCTGTTTAGGGACTTTTCAAGGACAACTTGAAATGGAAGTACAATGATTTACTGCTTTACTACTCTATTCATTCTACTTGACCGTCGGAATATTTCAACAGAAACATATTGCTGCTTTCTCTCTGCGTCTTTCCTTTAATTTTCCCTCAGATTTTCTCAGCATTTCATCCCAGGGCTGTGACTGTTTGACAGCTCTCAGCTGGAATCTGTTTTAGAGTCATACTGTCCTACAGCACGGAAACAGACCCTTTGGTCCAACCGATCCATGCCGACCATAAACCCAAACTAATCTAGTCCCACCCTGCCTGCGCTTGGCCCATATCCCTCCAAACATTTCTTTTTCACATACTTATCCAAATGTCTTTTAAACGTTGTAACTGAGCCCGCATCCACCACTTCCTCAGGAAGTTCGGTCCACCCACCAAACCTCTCTCTGTGTAAAAAAGTTGCCTCTCACATCCCTTTTAAATCATTTTCCTTTCACCTTAAAAATATGCCCTCAGTCTTGAAATCCCCCTCCCCAGGGAAAAGGCACTTGCCACTCACCTTACCTGTGCTCCTCGTGATTTTAAAAACCGCTGTTTGGTTGGGAGCCTGGAATCCTGTAAAGGACAGAGTGGTGAGAAGGTGCCTCCACTGTTCCAGGCAATGGTTTATTCAAGGCTGTGTGTAACAGGGGAAGGCTATTAGAGAACAGACCAGGTAAAGGACAGGTCAGGTTACTAATCCAGATCTGGACCCCTGAACAATTTTGAATGTGCCTTCAGGAGCTTTGGTTTGGATTCTAGAAAATAAATGCCATTATTTTCTTCAAAATCATTTAACCTTAATCTAAAGCATCATGGGATGATTTATCACCCTTATAAGTAAGAACGCCAGAACCCAATGGGTTTTTTTTACATGTACTAAACAGCCTGATGTTATGACACACCTCTGGAACAGGCGGGACTTAAAGTGGAACCCCTTGGCCCAGAGGTAGTGATATTACCATTGTGTGATAAGACCCCCTCCTCTCCAGCTAAGCTTCACTATGAGCTTTGTTTAGCATCCATGCTGAGAGCTCAGTGTCGCTAAGTCAGAACTTAGCCGGCAAAACCTTCCTTGTTTACCCTGACGGCTGAATCTGAGCTCAGTTCCATCGGGGGGGGGGGTGTGTGTGTGCATGGTCATATGACAGGGCTGGTAGAGAAATGGGTGTGAGTTATAGCGGTGAAGCAACCAACTGAATTTTTAAAAATGCTGCTTTCCTTCCTGCCACAGTGGAATGGACAGACAAATAAAGAATTGTGTGTCCCTCACATATCACAAGTTACCTTTGTAAATTAATCCATTCACCTAAATGGTGAAGGAAGCATGAATAATAAATCTGTGCATAAATCTGTGCATCTTCCCTTGCACTGCTCATCTTAAATCAAGGGATCTGCTATTACGTGAGAAGGGCACTATACCATGTGACAACAAAATATATTATAACATTCATGATCACTTGTGATATTGTTCACAAGCAAGAAAAATTCTCATTCTTTACATTAATCCCCTTTATCTCGCTGTCTGTTTTCATCCTCCACCTGGCTTTTTATTTTCTTGCTCAACTTTTGTATTGTCATTACTTTTCACATTGTGACGTCTGAAGGTCTATCGCGTTCTTTCATTGTCTCAACTTTGACTCTTTATGTGGATCTTGCCTCCTCTTTGGCTGCTCTCTTCCTTTATTTTTGTCAGCAGGGAAGAGAGATTTGCATTTCTCCAGCAACTTTCATTGCCTCAAGGCACTCCAAGGTTATTGAAGTCCAATGAAGCATTCTCGAAGCCCAGCCATTATTGTAATGAAGGAAACACAGAAGCCAATTTATACACAGCAAGCTCACACACTCAGCACAGTGATATGGAGATGATATAGGCTTTTAATTATATTAATTGAGGGATAAATATTGGCCAGGTTAATGGGATTAACTCTCTTGCTCTTTGGTAAAATATTGCATCCATCAAAAAGGACAGATTCAGCACAAATTTATCACCTCTTTTGAAAGACAAAGTCTTTCAATTTCTCACACACATTGTATTCCTGATATATTTACTAATTATTAATAATTACCTATTTATCTGACCATAAAACAATAAGCAGCACCCCTCCATTAAAGAAGGACAATACAATGTGTGTGCTTGAGAGAGATAAGAATGAAGGGTTGGTGTTGGACTGCCTGTGGAGATTGGTGGAGGTGATCACAGTGTGGGGAGTCTGGTATTTAATACTGCAGGGGAGTATGGCATGTACAAACACTGAAGTTTGGCCATGCCAAATGACATTGGGATCTGGTACTCAGTCTACAAGCAGGATCAGATGGGCTGGCATGTTTTTGAGGCAGACACACAAGCAGGTGGAGTGAGATGTATTTAGAGCAGACAGCATGCATTCACAATGTTAAGAAAGTACAAAACGTTCACGTAGCTCAGTTGGCATCGGTTTTCCCTCTGTCAGAATATTGTAAATTCAGGCCCCAAATCAAGAATGTCACTGCACAATCTTGGCTCATGCTTCAGGGCAGAACTGAGGGAATGTTGCATTGCCAGATGTGCTGTCTTTCATTGAATCCTTCTGTATCTTCAAGTTCATCTAGGATCCAAACCAAACTCCTCCCTTAACTAATAATCATGAAATCAGATTAACTGGCTCATCATTAGTCATCAATAATTGATTATTGATCCCCATTGCACCCTGGGGACGCCCAATGTTGGAAAATTAGATGGTTTTATTACTTAAACAATGAAAGACCATAACAAAGTAAATGAAGCTTTCTTTTATTGGGAAGTGGGTATTTTTGGAATGTCCTGAATTTGGTAACATGCCTTTGAACTGAGTGGTTTTCGAGGCCTTTCAAAGAGTAGTCAATAGTCAATCATATTTCTATGGATCTGAAGTCACATGTAAGGCCAGAATCACTGCTTTCCCTTTCCTGAAGGGTATTTGTAAACCAAGTGGCTTATTTTATGACAATCAGCAATAGTTTCACAGCCGCCATGAATGAGGCAAGATTTGAACTCATTCTCCCAGTGCATTAACCAGGGATCTTGGATTACCTCTCATCCAATCAACATTAACACAATGCACCGTTCCAACTTATACAGCATTCTATCTCTTTAGGTACTGCAGAGAGACAATCGGTGGTGAGCTTAACCCAAAAGGTCACCAGGTCTCAGAGAAGGGGAGAGGCTGAGTGACCTCAGCTGGTGTAGGAATGGAACCTATGCTGTTGGTGTCACTGTGCATTGTAAACCAGCCATCCAGCCACTTGAGCGAAACAACCCCCATTAATGAGCTATGATTAACTAAGACACTACATTAGATTCAGCTTTATTCTTCCCTCCTTTTGAATGAGTATCTGATTGAATTGTCTTGAAAATAAAAAAAAGTGTAAAACTAACATTTCCATCTGGGGCCCAGTTACTGACTTATTATAGAGAACAATTGTGCAATAATTTTAATTTTGTCCAGTTTCAGAAAAAAAATAAATTTTCCTTCCTTATTTCTTGCATAATTTATTTCTGGAGCATTACATTATTTTTTATGGTCTGTTTGAAAGGCAGAACATTAATCTTCGGTGGAATTTTTGCAAAGCTCATTCTTATTCAACTTCAGTGATTAAGCAATAAAGCTGCAAGAGCAAAATTTATTACAATGGAAAATGTTAGAGAGAAATGCTTCAGTATAATTTGGGAAACAAATTATATTTTTAAAAGATGATCCCAGTTTGAGAATTTTACCCTTTGTGTCTAAATGCTGAATTGTTTGAGTTTATTACTTGCAAAAGAAATAATCCCCTCTTTTGGGAATTAAAAAAAGTAAGATTCTGTGATTATAAAACTGAAGAGCGTTGCATTCAGAAACTGTGATGAAGATTAATGGGACGTTTGCCTATTTAGTCAGCAGCCTTACTATTGTGATCGCCTATTATTGCATTCATATGTATGAGATAAATCAGCATTATTTCAAGTCAAATTAAATTAAATATGACTTATCCTGATGTAAACATGTTGTGCATCACATTTATTTGACAAATGATGCACTTATTTCCATTTTTGTCGAATCTGAAGCTTATGAACTGTTTGAATTCACTGACTATTTTGAAGTGGCATTGACCACAATAGTGCACAATTACCTTGAAGACTCAATCCTGACTTTTAATTGACTTAATGGCGACATGGAATATAATTTTCACGGTTATGGCCATTTAGCTTCTTAAGCAGAAGGCAACAAAGGTGGATGAATCGAATAGGCATTTATATGCTTCTAAATTACATTTTATCCTTTATATTATTCATTGATGCAAAACATGCTCAGAAGGCCAACACTTAATCCCGATATTCAAGAAAAGATTGATAGATTTTTCGATATTAAGAGAATTAAGAGCTGGTGTGAGAACGTGAAATTAAGGTAGACAATCAAATATGATTGTATTGAATGCCTGAAAAGGCTCAAAGAGTCTAATTACCCATTCTTATTTTCATCCTTATACTCTGATATGTAGTTGTTCATGAGAAGGTTGTGCCACCTTCCTGAATTACTATAGCACGTGTAGTGAAGGTAGGGAGTGCTAGTTCATTTGGAATATTGGACAAGTCGGATCTCAGAATGAAACTTGGCTTGATAGAGCACATATTTAATGTTTGCAGTGTGATAACATGATGGATATCCTCTGGCTAGAGAATCTCCAAAGACGTTACAACCCTTCAGTACCAATCTCTTGTAAATCGCCTCCCCCCTTCCTCCCACACTTGATGGCTGTGCCTTCACCTGCTTAGCCTGTACCTTCTGGAATACCCAACCACAACGTTTCATCTCCTTTCTTAAAATGCACCTTTTTGCTTTTTCCTCAGTTGCTCTGATACCTTCTTTTTCAGAACATCCATTTTTGTCTGATTCTGCTTGCACAAGGCCTCAAACAAAGATAATTCACATGCAAAGTGATAAAAAGAGATCCAACTTTATTTCAGCAACTGATGTAAACAATCTCTGTTTGTTGCCTACATTGAATGTAATGAAGACTTCTTATTTGTAGGATGGGTAATCATAGACCTTTTCCTGGAAGGTTGGAAGAACAACATTCATAATTTTAATAATCTATTTATCACACATTGCTTTAGTGATGTGATACAGTGCGGTAATAACATAGATGGAGCAAAACAGCAAGATAAACTTTCTCAATTCCTTCTATCCCTCTGAATCATATGCATTAAAACAATATTGTAAAATCAATGAATTGTTAGTAAAACCAGGAACGCTGACAATTCTTTGAATGCCTTTTTCTGAAATAAACACTGCTACTAAAGAACAGAAGACAGCAATTCACTTTGTATGCATTACATTTGTACACTACTTTGTTATTACCTATAAAGTAAATGTATCTACTCAATTGGCAAAGATTAGCAATGCCCTGACTACTCTGGAATTGGAAAAGACTTGGAATGGAACAATTCCACTGTAGCCCAGACGGTGCTGCTAACAAATCCTACCTAGATTGTATCAGTCCAGCTCTGTAGTGCAACAGGCTTACCCTGAAATGTTCCTTTATACCGCAGGAAGAGGTATAGCCGGCATACCTTCAATCAACACATTCTCCAATCCTTCCCCACATGACCTTTGTCTGAAGTCAGGTGTTATCAATTTAACAGACATTGCAGTTAACGGGAACTCAGAATCTAATTCTTCCTGTGGCTGCATGCAGATGAATGATCTGAAACAGTTTACTGTACATGGAAAATAAGTGTGTAACCCATTTAGGGCAGGGGAATTTAGAAGTACATACTCACAAATGATTATAAGTAGTGATGTGGTCAATAAGATCATAATCAATTCTAATAAGGAATGGCAAAAATAGAACATCTTCAGAACATCCTTCTTCTGAAGAGGTGTCACTAGACTCGAAATATTAACTCTGTTTCTGTCTGCATAGACCTGCTGAGCTTCTGATTTTGCACCACAAACAGCACGTTTCATATAGTATTTAATACATAGAAGTTATATTTTCTCAATTACATTTGTCGGCTAAAAGAAGGATCTTCTTAGAGATGTGATCATTTGAGACGTTGAAATCTATCTTTGTTCCTGGGCACGAAGATTTAATTTGGGCCTTTGACTTTAAGATTGTTTTGCACCAGGACCGATGAATGGGGTGTTGCTTTTTTGGACTGGTCACTCCAGTCCATCCTTCAAGCTTGTCACTGACCACTCCCTATACTCCCCATAATTTCTAACTTCTCGGATTGTTCAAAAGCCCATGAACTTCCAGTGTAAAAACAAGGTCTACTTCCTGAAAATCTCATCAGAGAGAAGGCTGGGTAGGACCAGTGAGCAGAACCACGGCAACGGAGTCGGCCATTAACATTTTGCTGATAGAAGTTTTTTTTGCTTCATGTTCTGCTTGCTTGCTATTTTTATTTTCTATTCCTGTTAAATTGTTTTATTATTATGTAATAATTCTCTACAATTCAGTTCATTTCCAGTTCTGCTTCCCAGATTTAAATTTGCATCCTGACTACTAATTCCACAAATAATTTCAATTTATAGACTTGATTTATCCCCAGCAACCCTCAAATTATACTGCCAGGGTTGGAGCATTTGAGCGATAGGGAGGGACTGGACAGGCTGGGGCTATTTTCCCTGGAGCGTTAGAGGTTGAGGGGTTACCTTATAGAGGTTTATGAAATCATGAGGGGCATGGATAGGGTAAATAGACAAGGTTTTGTTTCCCCAAGATAGGGGAGTCCTAAACTAGAGGGCAAAGATTTAAGGTGGGAGGGGAAAGATTTAAAAGGGATCGAAGCAGCAACGTTTTCACTGCAAGGGGTGGTGCATATATGGAATTAGTGCCAGAGGAAGTGGTGGAGGCTGGTACAATTACATATTTATGAAATGGATATATGAATAGGAAGGTTTTAGAGATATATTGGCCAAATGCTGGCAAATGGGACTTGATTAATTTGGGATATCTGGTCGGTATGGACAAGTTGGACCAAAGGGTCCGCTTCTGTGCTGTACATCTCTATGACACTATGACTCGATGAAAAACTAAGGATCTCTTGATCAAAAGATGAACTTTTATAAGGCATTCAACAATTTCTAATAATGCGAGGAAATAACCTAATGGTATTAATGCTAGATTAACAATCCAGAAATTTGCCTAATATCCTGGGGACCTGGGTTCAAATCCTGCCATGGCAGAAGGAGGAATTGGAATTCAATGATAATCGGGAAGAGTCAAATGATGACCATGAAACTATTGCCAATTGTCAGGGAGAATCCCATCAATAATGTCCTTTAGGGAAGGAAATCTGTCATTTGTACCTGGTCTGGCCTACATATGGTTCCAGACCCACAGCAGTGTTGTTGACTCTTAACTACCCTCGAGGCAATTAGATATAAGCATTAAGTGCCCACATTCTGTAAATGAATTTTAAAAATTAGTTGATTATATCTGGTAAGTTTTGTGCCTTGTTTAAGAGTATAATGTATCGATTAAGTGCTGCTTATGCAGATGGTTTCCGTCTATTCCAGTAGCAATGAAGTCCAGGTACAAACCATCTTTTTATGAGGCAGGGTTTTGTTTTCTTTGGTTCCACAGACTATGATGTCATAGTGACACATCCAAATACTAACAATCTCATTGACACACGTCTTCCAGTCTCCAGTCAACTGGGCAGGTACTGCTTGTCATGCCTGGCTTGCTGTGTTCTTCCAGCCTCCTGCTTGTCTACCTTGGGTTCCAGCATCTGCAGCGTTTCTGTCTCTAAATGGATATACCCTGGCAGATGTGCACTGTGACCATTCAGGGTCACTATGAACTGATTACACAGTGATTGCCTGCAACGTTGGCAGTTCAGAAAGATATGAGTGTCTGGAAGAATTAATACTGAGGAGTACCTTAAGCCTCATCCTGTGATGTGTTCCGGACTTGGTGAGAGAACAACTCAGGAGTGAAGTCTATAATCCAAGTCCTCCTCATTGTCTCTGTACCTGCAGCTAGAATCTTATAAGGCCCTGAACTACATATGCCTTTCCGAGAAATCTGGGCAAATCGCCTGAGAAACCCAGCAAGGCCTAATGAGCAGTGAGGACTGGTTATAGGCTCAGTGCTTTTCTTAAATATAATTTTACATCTGACTTGCAGTGTCCTCATTAAAACTGGGTGTGTGTATTTTGCAAAATGTTTTCAAAGGCAAAGGTGACCTACTTCACCTGTAACGTGAAAATACAGTCTTTTCATTACATACTTTAAAGGTTGGCACACATCATTAGAAGGTAGATGCTTGGCCAGACCTGTAAGAAGTCTTTCTCTGGAGAAATATTTGATCTCTACACTCTTGATTTTTCTGCAGGAAAATTAAACAAGATAACATTTTCCTGTTCAAGTGACACTCCTGTATTCTGCAGAACAAGTGAAAAAGCCTCCAGTTATCTTCGACTGGAATTATGACAGGACATTAGTGAGATTGAGTGAAAGAAGTTGTAGTCAAATCACACCTTTCATGACCTCAGAATGCCCCAGACTACCTTCTATCCAGTTAAATGACATTGTGCAGTATAGCAAACAGGGTAGCCAATTTGCACAGAGGGAGGTCTCATAGACTTTAATGCAGCAATGTTCAGATGATTGCTAACCTGTGAGATAAATAATGGCTCGGACTCCAGGGACATTTCCATTGCTCCTTATTGAATTAATGCTATAAGATGCTTTATGTTCACCTGATGGGCAAACAGAGTGCTATCTCGGGATGTCAGACAGAAAGAATTCAGGCATTGCACGGGAACTGACTGAGTACAATGAAATGTTACAAATCTTACTTGGTATCAGTTGCAAACTCATTTGAAACCAAGTTCAAATCCAACAAAGACTGAAGCAATGGGACTTTTAAAACTTTTCAACTTGAAGACCGTAATGTGAAGTGGGTATTTGAGGAATGTGGTGGACCTGAGCTTCCAGCTGAAGAGCGTTCATAATTTGACATAAAATCAGCAATCTGGATTAGTGGTGCTGGAAGAGCACAGCAGTTCAGGCAGCATCCGAGGAGCAGTAAAATCGACGTTTCGGGCAAAAGCCCTTCATCAGGAATAAAGGCAGAGAGACTGAAGGGTGGAGAGATAA
>NC_057736.1:11399859-11406233 GCF_004010195.1 Chiloscyllium plagiosum | reverse complement strand
CCTCCAACTCTATTTTGATTTAATCCCTGCCCTCCCCTTCACTGTTTGATCACACAGCATTGCCCTTTGATGTGAAGGGCAGTGCTTGTCACTGGCTACTCGGGTGTTTTCCTATCTTCCTGGTGGTGGAAATTGAATAAAGATTTGTGCACCTTGTGTCTCTCACTGTGTCTCACACCTGCACACACACAACATGGGTGCTGGGGGAAAATAAGCACTATCACAGTTAGGCTGTAGTGTCGGGGTTAAGAAAAGAAAAAAAAGATAAACAACAAAAAAAGAAAAAGAAACAGGAAATAAAAGAAAAAATAAAATAAACAGGTATCTCCTCTGAGGGAAGAAAAATAAACAGGAGATTCAGAAGGTCTCCTCCATCTAGGGACAGGCTCTGAGCTGGCTGGGCAGAGCCATGTCCAGTGCACATGTCAATAAAGGGTGACTTGGTGACGGGATACCAGCCTCCTTGAAGTTAATTCATCCACCTTTGAGCGTCACTTGAGATTTCTTGTCAGAGTTTACTCCCGTCAGAGGAAGTGGCGGAGCAACATTTAAAAATTTACAACATTTGAAGGCATCTGGATGGGTATACGAATAGGAAGGGTTTAGCGGGATATGGGCCAAATGCCTGGCAAATGGGATTGGACTTATTTAGGAATCTAGTCAGCATGGATAAGTTGGACCAAAGGGTCTGTATCTGTGCTGTGCTTCTCTGTGACTCTATGACTCTTCGCCCTTAAATGAGGCAGTATTTACTCAGAGCCGGGAGTTTGTTTCACGAGCACCAGTTTGCATAGACATGGTATTGGGCCTGCGCACTGCACATGCGAAGGTCAAATCTCCTCAGCATTCCTCGGATGTTTCAGTCTTGGGCTGAGAGGGATCTGGTTTCTGTAGATAGAAGAAGTATTCTATTCTTGCCCATCAGAAAGCCTGGTCAGTCAGTCCACTGTGATTGACAACCTCTTTTAATTAAGAGAAAGGCAAAGAGGGCAACATTCAGACTGAGTCTTTTTATTTTGATACTATGATAACTGTGCACAAAAAGGAATTTTACTATTTTATCATGCTGTCCTTCAGCCACAAATTAATATGCGTTGTGCACAAACAAGTTCAGTTTGATGCCTCACAGTCCACATACTGGAGTGGAGCATGGACAACTACCCTGCAATTAAAGAGAGGGAATGTAAATTTATGTAATAATAAAATTCAAATGATCTGCACAGATAGGCATGAGAGATTGCGAAAGCTGTATGTTTCAGCTGAAGAGCTATTGTGGACCAGAATGTACTCTAGGCTTGTTTGATAAGTACGATATTAATTGGATGCCTTGTACAGAAGTAGCATTGTCTTTTACTGAAAATGACCAGACAGACTGCACAATTTAACCTGCGTTTCATCTTTAACACCACGCTGATAAGCGCTTTGCTGGAAAACACACAGACAAATCATGTTTAATAGGAAAAAGAAATTGAAACACATGATTTCTGTCTAAAGCATAGCTCAGTTGTAGATCTTCCCCCAGCACTCATTCCCAGATGAGCTGCCATTCACAACTGCTCATTTATTTCCCTCCCGGTTTTATCACAGAAATGTGGTCGTGAGGGATTAATACTCTCCCACTTAGTACAGATAAAAATGTCCATCACACCATTCCCCAAAGCAGCCTCTAATGATTTCCTGTCTCTGCATAGGTTCTGTTCTCATTTTCTATTTATTACTAGCTCTGAACATATTCCATTTTTGTGAACGTCAGTGCGGTTTCTAATTATTAAAATGACACTGTATTAAAATTCATCCACTGGGTGCGAGTGGTGAAGGATGGTATTGACTGTATTCCGAGTTTCAATGTCTCGAGTTCACGAGGAATGTGGCAGATTTGCGACCCAGATGAATGAAGATAAAAACGCTCCTGAACCCAGGTGAACAAACCAGAGAATTGGTTGTGATTCTAACTCTTAATCTCTGTGCAGGAATTTCATTGAATGTTACAGCCATTCAGCCCATGATACAGGTACTGGCTCTTCAGTGGAGCTATCCAATAGCCACCTCTCCTCTAGCTCTTTCCTCATAACGCTGTAAATTTTCTAATTTCAGTTCCTACTAATTCTCTTTTGAATGCTGCTCCTGAAGCTGCTTCCACAGCCCTTTCAGGCTTTTGAAATCTGAAACACAAAGGAACTTGGTCAATATGCAGGGTCAGTTGTCAGTTAGGAAGTCAAATACAATGTTAGCATTCATTTCAAGAGGGCTAGAATACAAGAGCAGAGATTTACTGCTGAGGGTATAGAAGGCTCTGGTCAGACTGCATTTGGAATATTGTAAGCAGTTTTAGGCCCTGTGTCAAAGCAAGGATGTGCTGGTGTTGGAAGGGGTCCAAAGCAGGTTTACCAGAATGATTCCAGGCATGAGGAGGTTGTCATATGAGGAGCAGTTAAGGACTCTGTATTCGATGGAGTTTAGAAGGATTATGAGGGGAGCTGCTTAAAATTTTCAGAACAATGAGAGACCTGGATAGAATGGGTGTGGAAAAGATGTTTCCACTAGTAAGACAGACCAAGACTAGAGGGCAGAGCCTCAGAGTGAATGATGACTCTTTAAAACTGAAGTGAGGGGAAACGTTTTAGTCAGACGATGGGGAACCTGTGGAACACATTGCTGCAGAAGGCTGTGGAGGCCAAATCACTGAGTGTATTTAAGACAGAGATGGATAGGTTCTTGATTAGTAAGGGGATCAAGGAGATAGACAGAAATACAGGGTTAAGAAACATATCAGCCATGATTGAGTGGTTGAGTAACTCAATGGGCCGAATGGCCCAATTCTGCTCATACTCTCTGCTTTCTGCCACCCAGCCGATCTTCTATCTATGTTAGTGTGTTACCCCCCTATACTGCAAACCTTCTCAGGAAACACTTGCATCCATTTGAAAGGGGCCTCAGATTAATGCCATATCTGCAGGATAGTATTGCTAACAGTGAGGCTTTCCCTCAATACTGAGGGGGAGATACTAAATGAGTATTTTGCATCAATGTTTACTGTGGAGAAGGACATGGAGGATATAGAATGTGGGGAAGTAGATGGTGATGTCTTGAAAAATGTTCATATTATAGAGGAGGAAGTGCTGGATGTCTTGAAATATGTAAAAGTGGATAAATCCCAGGACCTGATCAAGTGTTACCTAGAACTCTGTGGGAAGCTAGAGAAGTGATTGTTGGACAACTTGCTGAGATACTTGCATCATCAATTGTCATCAATGGCCGGAAGACTGGAGGTTGGCTAATGTGGTGCCACTATTTAAGAAAGGTGGTAAAGAAAAGCCAGTGAGCCTGACATCGTTGGTAGGCACGTTGTTGGAGGGAATCCTGAAGGGCAGGATTTACATGTATTTGGAAAGGCAAACTGATTAGGGATAGGCAGCATGGCTTTCTGCCTGGGAAATCATGTCTCACATACTTGATTGAGTTTTTTGAAGAAGTAACAAAGAGGATTGATGAGGGCAGAGCAGTAGACGTGATCTATATGGGCTTCAGTAAGGCGTTCACCAAGGTTCCCCATGGGACATTGATTAGCAGGTTAGATCTCATGGAATACAGGGAGAACTAGCCATTAGGATACAGAACTGGCTCAAAGGTAGAAGACAGAGGGCGATGGTGGAGGGTTGTTTTTCAGACTGGAGGCCTGTGACCAATGGAGTACCACAAGGATCGGTGTTGGGTCCACTACTTTTCAACATTTATATGAATGATTTGGATGCGAGCATAGGAGGTATAGTTAGTAAGTTTGCAGATGACACCGAAGTTGGAGGTGCAGTGGACAGCGAAGAGGGTTACCTCAGGATCTTGACCAGATGGGCCAATGGGCTGAGAAGTGGCAGATGGAGTTTAATTTAGATAAATGTGAGATGCTGCATTTTAGAAAAGCAAATCTTAGGAGGACTTATACACCTAATGTTAAGGTCCTAGGAAGTGTTGGTGAACAAAGAGACTTGGAGTGCAAGTTCATAGCTCCTTGAAAGTGGAGTCGCAGGTAGATAGGATAGTGAGGAAGGCATTTGGTATGCTTTCCTTTATCAGTCAGAGCACTGAGTATAGGAGTTGGGAGGTTATGTTCTGGCTGTTCAGGACATCGGTTTATTTGGAATATTGCATATAAATTTGGTCTCCTCCTTATCGGAAAGATGTTGTGAAAAGTGAAAAGGTCCAGAAAAGATTTACAAGGATGTTGCCAGGGTTGGAGGATTTGAGCTATATGGAGAGGCTGTTTTCCCTGAAGCGTCAAAGGCTGAGGAATGATCTTTTAAAGGTTTGTGGAATCATTTGGGGCATAGATAGGATAAATAGACAAGGTCTTTTCCCTGAGGTGGGGGAGTCCAGAATGAGAGGGCACAGGTTTAAGGTGAGAGGGGAAAGATATAAAAGGGACATAAGGGGCAACTTTTTCACAGAGAGGGTGGTACGTGTATGGAATGAGCTGCCAGAGGAAGTGATGGAGGCTGGTACAATTGCAGCATTTAAAAGGCATCTGGATCAGTACATGAATAGGAAGGGTTTAGAAGGATATGGACCAAGTGCTGGTAAATAGAACTAGATTGGGTAGGGATATCTGGTCAGCATGGACGAGTTGGACCGAAAGGTCTGTTTCTATGCTGTACTCTGTGACTCTAAACCTTGGTGTTAAAATCTTTGGGAGTTAAATTTATCCATATTCAACAACAGGAACATTATCAAAACCAAAACTGATGCTATAAAACTAACCAAATGCATCAATGATACTACATGCAGCCATGAAGATCAATACCAGATTTTACAGTGGCAGAATCATCGTTCGCATTACCTTCCTACTTGTTTTTCACATTGACAAAAATCTGATTAATCACTCATCCATTGTATTTGTTTGCAGGACCTTGCAGTTTGCAATTACCAGTTGTGGTTGTCAAAGTAGCAAGAGTGAACATCGTCTAAAAGAAAAAAAAATCTTTAAATGTAAAGCCCATGATAAATTGCCGCAAAAAAATGCAAAGTTCTTGATAAGCAAAAACCAGCTCTCCGCACATTATACAAAGCCTCACATCCAGCACAGGTCAGAATGTCACTATTTCAGTGGCAAGAGCTCATTTTGAAACATACACAATCACTGTCCTTCTTTTTAATTCTGGATACATATAACTCCACATTATTCATTTTAATATTTTGCAACTTACAATTTGCATTTGCCTTTGTGGCTGTGTGTTAATCATCTCGTTTATGCTTCATGTTTTATGTTGTCATCTGAATTATTCAGCGCACGACCGTGACTTTTGTCCAAAGTTTTTTCTCTTCAATTACAGGCATTGCAATGTAGGCTTGTTGCTTAAATGCTGTAGCTGTAAGGCATAGACTTCCAAAAAAATGACATACAACCTAACACAGTAAATATTTCTGGAAGTACTGAGAAAAGGTCTGAGGGCTGAATGGCCAATTCCTGGCATTAGTAATCACAGTAACCGCAAGTCTTTTAGTAACAGAAGGTTAAGTGGCGTGAGATCCAGACCTGGGATTCTCCACAAAGCAAGGCAAGAGACTTTGCAAAGGCACAAGAGATTAGAATCTAGAAGTACAGGTGAAATTGATGAACAGAGCAGAAGCTTCAATCTTCTATTTTGATCAGAATTCTGAGCAAAGTGTTAGAGAAGCCTTGCCAAAGGTGGAAATATATGCTGAAGTTCCCAAACAATGTAAGAATGGTATGTAAGTCAAATCACTTCCAAATCTTATCTTTCATTCATCTGTGGGATATAAATGTCCTAGCAATTATTCCTCACCCTAATTGTCCTTGAAAAAGTAGGGAGTCGCCTTCTTGAATCACTGCAGCCCATATGATGTAAGAACACCCTTAGTGCTGTTGCAATTTTGGACCCAGCAACAGTGAAGAAGCAATGATATAATTCCAGGTCAGGACAGAATTTGGAATGGAGGGGAGCCTGGCGGCATTCCCATGTAGTCTTTCAGGTGGTAAAGTCTATTGGTATCAAAGATGTTGTCAAAGGAACCTCAGTGTGTTACTACAATGCATCTGCTGTGTTGTAGGTCACAGATGGAGGGCAGAATTGGTCACGGCAGTACAGGCCGGTACACCATATCCAATTTAGTTTTGGAAAGGAAACACAGAGCAGAATCTTAACAAGAATTCAGAACTGGCTCAAAGGTAGAAGACAGAGGGTGGTGGTGGAGGGTTGTTTTTCAGACTGGAGACCTGTGACCAGTGGAGTGCCACAAGAATTGGTGCTGGGCCCTCTACTTTTTGTCATTTACATAAATGATTTGGATGCGAGCACAAGAGGTACAGTTAGTAAGTTTGCAGATGACACCAAAATTGGAGGTGTAGTGGACAGCGAAGA